>NW_026532508.1:0-6117 GCF_026283585.1 Hylaeus volcanicus | reverse complement strand
ATGTAATTCAAATATATTTAGGGTAACTTACCATTTTTTTCTCCAACTCTTCAATTCTTTTTTTATCCTGGTTCGGTGTCGGACCAGGTGTTGGCGCCGGTGTTGACGCCGGTGTTGTTGGCGTCGGTGTTGGCGCTGGCGTCGGTGTTGGCGCTGGCGTCGGCGTCGGCGCAATATTGTTATTTTCGGATTCCATCTACATACAAAAATATGTACCAATAAAAAATTATTCAGAGATTAATTAGCCAGCGTTTTTCTCGCAAATGATTAATATTTAAAACCAGGAAAGAGGAGAAAGTGATAGTGTTTACTATAATCAACGTAACAATGTATATAAAGGGTAAATCGATCTAAAGGCACTTTTGACCCCCTTATCCGGCTATACCCTTTATATACATTGTTACGTTGGTTATAACAAACACTATCACTTTCTCCTCTTTCCTGGTTTTAAATATTAATCATTGACACGAACACTCTGTATAAAACTGGATTCTAATAATTATAAGAAAACAAGCCACTTACAGTAAACTTCTGTAGATGTTGCAGCGGTTTGAACGTGCACGGTTGCTTTTTCTAGCTTGACTGCTGTGCTCGCGATCGGCGTCAACGACGAAACTTCTGCGATCGTCATTTTTGACGTCGGACGTGATCGGTCCCTTCAGCCTATCCGCCCCCTAAACCCCCGCGTCATCAAGATCGTATACCGAGAACGACAATCACCCCACTCGTCTGACTTTGAAAGCTAATAAATGAATTTCGAACTTCTGATTCAGTTCAGTGATATATCGTAACACGTTCGCACGTGTACATATAAAATTGAGTTATTTTTTAATATTGTGTATAGTGTTCGCAATATTGTGTATAGTGTTTGTAATATTGTGTTTCTAAAATAGATAACAATAATTCTACGATACGGGCGGAACGGAATGTAGCGTCACGATACTTGAAGGGGAAAGAATCATTGAAATGTCTTCGCATCTCCAGGAAAAGATACAGCAGAAAAGGAGCGTATTTACGAAATAGGTCAGTGTAAACAATATGCATTTACGGTAATTATAGAGAACAGGTTACATCCTCTCCAATTTCGATGATTCTTAAATAAGTTGTAGAAATCAACATTGTGAATAACTTTTTCCACACTTATAACCGTCGCTCAGGCTTAGTTTCCGAGATATTTGCAAAATACCATGTGCTGCTACAACAATGAATATTGCGTATAGCTAGCCACGCGTCTGTGACAGCGTGTGTGTAAACGTTGAGTCGTCACTTGTTTAGGCTCGGAATGCACATACGCGTCTGTGAGTCTGTATGCGTTAACATCATTCGCTGGTCGGCTCGTGATTCAATCTGTTCCGAACTCATTTATACATATAAAGTAGCGCATGATCTGTATTCGTACAGTAAAAAAATGGTGGTCCGGGGGCTTGCCCCCGGTCGGGAGTTTGAGGGCGAAGCCCCCAACAACGAGTACTGCACCGCACCACTCGGGTGTGTACACGGTTAGCCTGAGGAGTGTTTATAGTTTAGCGGGGGGTCTGGGGGGCGCAGCCTGCCAGCATGCGTATGATTGAGACATATACACTCCGGGACAAAAAGATAGCACACCTTATATTTTCCCATATTTTGTGTTAAAAGCTAATTAAGATACATATTTTCTTTTACTAATAACTCAGAGCATGTCTGTGTATACAATTTACGAAATATCGTCCACAACATATACTTCGACAGGATTCTAACATAAAAAATGTAATCATTATTGTTCGCAAGCGGGACAAAATGATAGCACATGTAGTAAATCTACGCTTTCCAGTTCCACTGAAGCTCGCAAATTGCGAACATCAGCCCCGGAACATAGTTAATAAAGTCCGTGATATCATTTCGTGTTGTATATTTGTTAAAAAAAGGCGAACTATTATGCAAAAATGGGTCGTGTAAAGAGATTGAATGAGTGTGAAATTGACGCTATAATAAAATTGAAAGAAGAACAATATTCAGTGACAAAAATAGCAAAAATTATGAATAGAGTCGAAAAGTAATAATGAACTTCTTGGAAAATACGAAAAATTATGGTAAAAAGAAGAGTTCTGGACGTCCACGAAGTCTAAATGCCCGGGAACGACGTGATGCTGCTAAGAGCAGCATCAAATTCTAAGATGACTGCAAGGCAAATAGCTCAAAGTGTTGATGGAGACACTAATATAAAGAATGTGAGACGTGTTTTACAAAACTGCAAATACATAACACGAAGAAAATTGAAGAAAAAACCTTGGTTAACTGTGCAACGTAAGATGAATCGATTACACTTTGCGGAAAAGAATATTCATATGCGAATAAAATGGCGAAGAATAATATTTGCGGATGAAAAGAGGTTTAACTTAGATGGACCTGATGGTCTGAGTTACTATTTGCACGATATGCGAAAAGTGGAACAGTTTTTGAGTCGTCGGCAAATGGGAGGTGGTGGTGTGATGATTTGGTGCGGTATCGAGTACTATGGTAAAATAGAAATCAAATTTGTAACTGGAAAAATAAATAGCAAAATGTACTTGGAAATGATTAAGGAACAAATAAACACTTACGCCACCAGAATTGCTGGAGAGAAGTTTATTTTTCAGCAGGATAATGCCGTAGTACACACTGGAAATGTAGTAAAAGAATACTTTTCTCGAGAAAAAATTCGCGTTTTGAATTGGCCAGCAAGGTCACCCGACCTTAACATTATTGAAAATTGTTGGGGAAATCTTGCCCGAGATATATATGGAAATGGCAGACAATTTGGAAATATTGCCGAATTAAAAAAATGTATTCAAGATGAGTGGGAGCAATTAAAGCAAAATACTATTAAAAAACTCCATAAATCTTTGCCACAGAGAATGATGGCTGTTATTAAATGTAAAGGAGGAGCTATAACATATTAAGCATTAAATATCATTCGTTGATTTATTGTTATACACAATTTTAAGTTAAATGTCCTATCATTTTGTCCTACTATATTTCCTTAACAGTTCTTTCTTTTTTTAATAAAATTGTATAGACTGCCGAAATTCAATCCAATTTTATTTGTGTATGTTTATAGAGGTATTTTACAAGAATGTATAAAAACAAAACCTTGGTTGTAATGTTAAATAAATAAAAATTATGTTAATTTTAAAGTGTGCTATCTTTTTGTCCCGGAGTGTATGCATTTCAATTTGTGTAAAAGGATTTTGCGCGAAAAACATACGCGTCGAAATTACGGAACTCGCAGACGTGTACGTGTATTCCGAGCCTAAACAATCAACGACTGAACGCTTACACACACACTGGCACAGACGCGTAGCTATACGCAATATTCATTGTAGTAGTAGCAATGATATTTTGCAAATATCTCGGAAACTAAGTCCGAGCGACGGTTATATGTATAGGAAAAAGTTATTCACAATGTTGATTTCTACAACATATTTCAAAATCATCGAAATTGTAGAGGATGTTCTCTATAATTACCTTTTTTTTGATGTATATTCGCCGATTACGTCCAGACGGCTTGACTGATCGGGATGAAATCTCTTGTATCTTGCAGAGCATATTCCCAGTTTGGTCCCGTTACTTCGACATTTTAAGATTTTTTATTTTTTTCCCGTTCTTTTTTTTTACCAAAAAACAGAAAAATTTTGTATTGCTTCTTATTTCGAAACGGATTGACCAATCGGATTGAATCTTCTTGCATCTGGCAGGGCTTCGGTGCCTCCTAAAAGCTTAAAAAGACATTTACCTTCATCCATCTGTTATCATTTTATTGCACTTTTTTATTGCAAAATTGTACTATTTCACGTATGTTCGGCCTGAATTCGATGAAACCCTTTACATTTTGCTGCCGGAAAGGTTTTCGACTTGTTCACTTTGCAGAAATGATTTTTTCTTATTGTTTATAAGTATTGTTGTTGCAAAATTCCTATTTATTATGTAACTTGGAGATGAATTTATCGATCGAAATTGAACAATGCCTAGATTTCCCCATTTGTAAAAATCCATGGATTTCTCAATGTTTATAACAATTACTACTGCAAAATCTCTATTATAAATGTCTATCGAGATTGACTTTATTAATGTCTATTGAGATCACATTGAATGACAGCTGATTTCATTGTTTTCCCATTTGTAAAAATCTATGAATTTTTTAATGTTTATAACATAGCCGGATAAGGGGGTCAAAAGTGCCCTTGAGCCAAATCGGAAAATAAGCATATCACTTAATAGAGTGTTAAAAAAAACCATTTGTGCCAAGTTTCAACCCCCTTACCCTTACTGGAAGGGTACTTACAGGGCAAAATGCAATTTACAGTTTACACTGTATATCTTTTGTTGTACTGTATCAAGAATTTGAAAAAAAGTTACAGATATTCTACTTTATGGCGTAGGTGTTTATAAATTTTTTCAGAATTTTTCATTGTAAAATGGATTTTTACAAAATTCGAGAAGTTTAAAAACATTTATTTTTAATAGAAATTATGAAATGACCACGTTTATATTCTTACACTGTTAATGTCTTCTTATGATTATTGGTCTGTAATTTTTTCATATTTTTGGAAGTGGTGGAACGATGTTGGAAAAATGAAAAACCGATTGTTGTTTATATTATTACCTTAATTTTTCATTTGACTATGTTCATATTGTGGCTGTTTTATTGTATGATTTTGTCAGATTTTTTGCACAAATTTGCCACATGCAAAAAAAATTATAAATCGATATTTTTTAACTTTTCGTTTGCAGCGGAATACTATGTATATTTGAATCTTTAAAAAAAAATTTGTACATCTCGATGAGATATGTGTTGCTTTATTTAATAATAAACGTAACAAAAATAAATCTAGAGTTGAGGGACACTGCGTTTTAGAAAAGTGAAAGTTTCTTTTCTTCTGTCTTTCGTAGTTGGGCCTCTGACAGTATTTATGTTCAGGAGAGCAGTGTGAAAAACATGTGGCAGACCCAAGCCGTATTTTTCTTCTACGACCTGGGCGCCGATTTTCCTGTGGGCTTTTGAAAGAGCTGTTAGGCTCGCTAGAAGAATAAACACGTCCTTCCGTGTTCTTTAAAATAAAAGAATATTTGATATAAAATATTTAGTGTGAATTTGTTTCTTTAAAAATTCGATAATCCAATAATATGAACCTGTTTCTAAATATATTTTTTCGAAAAAAAAAATATTTTCCGAGAATCACTTCTTTCAAACCATTTTTATTCTTTTCTTTAGGAATTTTTATTTCATAAATAATAGGAGTCGCTCCAATATGTTATTTAACAAAATATGCTTCATTTTGACCGAGAATGTGAAAAATAATTTTTGTAGACAATTTTAGAGTTTGACCAAAATCGACGGTGAAAAGTTAGAAAATATCTATTTATAATTTTTTTGTATGTGGCACAGCTGGCAAGGTAAGCAGAAGAGAGGAATTCTAATTTTTAAATCTTGAAGTATATCTTTCATTTTTTCCGCATTTTGTTAATATACCTTTTCTTTCTGTTTCAATAGCAAATCATTTGGAATGTTTATCTTCGAGATGATAATGGACGACGCGGAGAAAAAGCCGTTTCGAAAACGTTCAACAGCTCACAAGGGAAGGTCTTGATCCGGACGAGCGCTTTTTGAACGAGACCGTGCTCAGAGCTGCGTAAAATAGGTATTTTAAATAGTAAATAGTAAAAAAATATTTTACGTCGGATCATACATATATTTATAAAACTAAAGTATTTTAGTTCAGATCATGGATGTACTTTTAAAAATAATTATAATAAAATATAAATATTAAATTAATTATATAACAATTAATGAAAGAGCATTTTCTAAACAAATTTTCATGTCATATCTTTTTTATATCGCTTAGATGTAAATAGGTCTGTAAGTTAACGATATTATCGTGTCGTAGTTCATTTTTAATTCTTATTGATTTCAATAAAGTTTTATAGGTACAATATGGTATAAATATTTATTACTCCTTACAATTCGCGGATCTACTAACGGACATGTAATTATCGCTACTGCTCGGAACTCTCTCTCTCTCTCTCTTTCTCACACCACACAAAAACTGGACGCGTTGGAGAAAAAAATGGTAAGTTACCCTAAATATATTTGAATTACAT
>NW_026532507.1:0-1960 GCF_026283585.1 Hylaeus volcanicus | reverse complement strand
ACCATACTTTTATTATTTATAAAGTTTCAAGAGCGAAATTGCAAAATTGGACGTTAGAGTGGCATGCGGAGTGATGTAGAGAATATTTTAGAAAAAGAATCGTGAGAAAATATTGCTTCTTCGCTTCCAAAAACTTGATGAGCTTCACATTTACAGAGTAAAAAACAGAGTAAAATTGGAATTTTTGTTCCTTTACTCAATTGTTCCTAAGTACGGTATTTACCCATAGATTTTATTCGACAAAAGCTTGATTTCTTCGTAAAAGTGCGATCTATGCGTAAACAATAAGAAACTGGACATAATTTGACAGTTACTAATTTTGCATGGCGATGGAAAAAATTTTTGTGTTCTAATTTAGCCGAAGAAATTGAAGGTTTCTCATATGTGTTGGCCCGTCACACTTGAACTATTGAACCGATTGGAAAACAATGTCAAACGCACTTGTTGGAAATTCGATTACCTTTTATATGACAACTTGCGCGACCCAATCGGACGTTTCTAATACGATATATGGCCTAAAATGTGAAGGTATCTCAAAAATAATCGAAAAAAAATTCAAAAATTTGTATTAAGAAAACCTATCCATAGAAAAGTTTTGAACGGTGTTTTGCCGCTGCACAGCCATTGCTCGCTATGTTTCGGTCAGTCAAGGCCATCGCTACGGGATTCGCCTAATCGGCGCCACGCGCTATCGGTTTTTGTATTACATTTACATGTTCCCGATAAGTAATTCTTCATTTTTAATATTTCATTTATACTGGAACTCAATAAAACGGAGACAATTTTCCACTGTTTAAATTTTAATCATTAATTTCCTGTTTTTGTATCTTCAATTATTCGACTTTTGTTAATTTGGTATTGAGCAAACTTTATTTAAATCTAACTTGAATTATTTAACAATTAATTCAATCTATAATTGCATATTTTATTGTTAATTTTAAATGAAAACTGCTACCTGTTGAAGAAATCTTGCTCACCGCAAAGCAAGTGGCCACCCACGCCATCGCCTGTTATGACGGAATGAATTAACCTTTTCTTAAAACAAAAATTCTTTTATAATTCTTTAAGACATACTTTGTAATATATGTACATTTCATTAATAAAAATTATCATTTAATACCTTAACAAAAAACACACAAGAAACTGTCCGTTTCCATTTTCCTAATTGCGACTAACCCCTTAAACTTCAAACAGCCTAGATAAAACTTTTCATTCATTATTTTCCAAACGAATTTTTCAGCATCATCGTTTGTCCCGATACAGGCACGAGATACGTCACAAAAACAACTTTCCTCCAATCGTCAACAATACAACTAGGCCAATCGGTAGAGAATTAAAACAGCGTTTTGGTGACAAAAGTACTAATAAAAGGGATGCGTAGATGAATAGGTATATGTTTTTCACTCTCAACTCTGTTCCATTTTCTTCTTATAAACAATTTAATCCAAGAAAATCTTGATTTTTGTCGTTTTTTGCGTATAAATTTTAAAGTAATGCAGCAATATCAATCCTCGAAGCAGATGAAATGTAGATGATGAAAATACCTACAGAATGAGACGTCGAATGTTTCGATCGGATAATGAGAAACGGAGAAAAATTGGGAAAACCGGAGAATTCAACGTATACAGTAATGTATATGTATATAAGTAGTAATAACGTAGCGTAGCGCGTGCCTATTACTATACTATGTATATATGCCATTCTCCTCGGCTGCCGCTGTGTCCTCCACCGCTCGAACGCGATGGAACGCAAAAGAGTGCTCTTCGTAGAAAAAAATAGAAAAAATAAAACTATTGAACAGGTCCACCAGAATACCTCGTGCACCTTTCAAGTCCTTATATCCATAACATTTTTTATATCATTATTATAACTTCTTGCACACGCCTTTTTACAAGAGTTTGGGGAGTTCTATTCTGTTTCAAAGTTCATTGAAATCAGTGATGGGCAAAACCCTAAGCTT
>NW_026532506.1:0-1794 GCF_026283585.1 Hylaeus volcanicus | reverse complement strand
TTTATCGGGACAATTAGCAACGCTCTTTTTGGAACACTTACGGAAGACGATGCAAAATATTACAATCAGGAAATAGATAAAATTTATAAGCATCAAACGCATTAATCACAATTATTGGGTAATCAGACACACATAATTAGATCAGAATTTCAAGACATTCATCAAGATTCACTAACTCTCAGGAATTCATCCTTGAGAATGAGCAATAGAATAAAAGAAATAGCCACAGGATTACGGAAACTCAACGAAGTCGAAGGAGAAATGGAAATAGAGAGGGCCGCAACATTTTGGACAAATCAATTAGCAAGACACGAAGATGAATATCTTCACGCTTTACAAATACTGACGGACGCAATAATGTTTGCGTCCCAGATAAATCAGTCAACACCATACGAATTCCCTCTATCTTTAACGGAACTACATTCAGAGGAATTTTATAAAATAATTACAATCAACACCGTCTATTCGAATGGAAGAATAGTAATATCAGTGGAAATTCCTCTGCTGGACAAAACACCTTTTAACCTTTATCATTTACACCCATGTCCTTCCTTTCTACCTATATCCCACAATGTCTCTACTGCCATGGTCGTAGTCCCACAAACACCATTCCTGGCAATTAATAGGATCCACCAGGAATACTTCCTGCCCACGGAAAATTTTATGCAAGGATGCAAGACTCATCCCGATAAATATGTTTGCCAACTCACATTATCATTATACAATCTAGAAGAAGCACCGATTTGCGAAACTAATATCTTAACACAAACACAAACCATAGAATGGAAAAAATGTAACGTTAGATCCTTAAAATCAACTCGTACGATCACTAACCACCTTTCAACTCCAAACATGTGGTTGTATTCTGTCAGGGAGACAACGCCAGTGAAAATCAAATGCAATCATCGCGCAGCAGGGTATGAACTAATACTGGGCTCCGGAATTTTGCGACTGAAAAAGAACTGCCAGGCACAAATCGACAACTTAAGACTTATCGCATCAGAAACAACAACACTTCGAATGAATTCAACGTTTAAGCCACTTTTAACATTAAACATAACACAATTGATACCACAAATAACACCCCATCACGTAAAAATAATATCCGACTACCAACTACACAACATACCAATAGGAATGTTACATGACAAAGCAAACGAAAAATCAATAGCGCTAACAGAAATAGAATGCCAGGCCCAGGATCTGGCAACGCATCACTGTACTCAACGGTTAACAACACATATGATTTATGGGGGCGCTACAGTAGGGGTGCTAATCTTTGTAATTGGAATATTATGGATTACTAAAAGAAATTGCAAACATATCTGCTAAAGGAGATCCAAACCTAATAGAAAACAAAAAGAAGAAATAGAAATGAGAACAAAAGAACAAACACGAGCAGGAAACATCGGAACACTGGGTATAAGGCCAATAATCTCACCTCCAATATGCATTACCGAAATTCCAAGCATATGCCCGGCAATAGCGGAAGAGTTACCAAAACCAGCCACGCAAACACATTTTTTCTAAAGCAACAGGTAAAGTAAATCAGATCGGAAACCACACATTCTACCCCACTTATGCCCAAATCAATCACTATATAAACTCCTGCATTATCGCTCAAAAGTCATTAACAGTCAAACCATTTAAAGAGAAAGTACCCGCACAAAGCACCTAAAGGAAAAATGGGATATATCAGACCAAAAAGCGGTATGTATTTTGAAATCATAGACATCGAGAGCAACTCTCCCCGAGTTACAATCCGCAATTAGCAAAGTTTTAATTTTTTTTTTC
>NW_026532505.1:0-8978 GCF_026283585.1 Hylaeus volcanicus | reverse complement strand
AATTGGCATGCTTCTAACAACTCTACTATCTATTATTTCGGGAACCAAGCAGTCCTCGTAGAATCGCTGTAACGATGGTAACATTTTGTCTTTCCAAAATGTATCATCGCGCTCAACAATCACATACTTTATTCCAACAGGCATCCACATTGCAAGAATACAATACTTTCTTTGCGTAATGTGCAGTTGCCCTTGAACTTGGAAATAGTACGCGTGGTTTTTATTCATATTACTGTCATCATTTTTAGCAAATACGCGGTTAAGACCTGCAACGTTTTTATCTATTGCTTCGTTAGGAGACATTTTACGCGCCGCGTAAGGCCATTAGATTTCAACGATAATATCGTCGCCAACAGTGGCATCAGGCGTCGCGCCAAAGTATGAGAATTCAGCATCAATTAACAGCCCACATTCATTGATTTGAATTCTCAATAGCTCCTCCAATTCTTGTCGTGCTAATTTTTCGTTGTCCTTACCCCATGCAACAGTACACTTTTAAGTTGAGGAGGATATAAAATATTTTTTACCAAGCTTCTGCAGGAAATTGTATCTCGTTTGCAATGTGACGTGGAACACAGATTCCTGCGTCACAGCTTAAATAATTTTTAAATATTATTATTATGTATATTTTACTTGCCTATCGGCAAGGTCAGGTCTTTGTCACAGCAGTCCCGTACGGGCCCTGGCTCATATGTGAATTTCTATGTCCTTTTTTTTTATTTAAGATTTGGGATTTCAAATGGATGCGAGCGGTTAATTCAACTATAAGAATGTTCTACTGTTAACATGCCACTGTAATATTTATTCAATTAATATTTTCGTGGTATTGATTTTGATAATACAATGAGTTATGTGATTTGGCTCAAATGTACGTTTGGTCGACAAGATTTAATACACACTTTCTTTCCTTATAAACTCATACAGAAAATACACATATGAAATCGTCAAAAATTCAGTTACGCATTTAATAAAGAATAGCAATAAAAAAAAATATATATATATATATATATATATATATTTGTTCCTAGAATATCAGATAGGGTTACCCCGGAAATGAAATATATCATTTATTGATATTCCAGAAACCAGGAATTGTAGTTTCATATGATAAAGAATACAATAAAATTGTCGGAATAATATTTTATAAAATATCAATGGAAATACCACCCGAGAACATCAATTAGGGATTCCCCGGAAATGAAATATCATTTATTGATATTCCGAGTGATCACAACAAAATAAATTCATAATCATTTATACAAAAATATTGCTTGGAAGAAAATCAACTCACCACTAAATTTCTTTACAATATAAGTCGAGAGAAACGCTGGTCTCGATTATGTGCGTTGTTCGAATCGCCCTGTGGTTGAAGGAAAGCACACACACGTGAAAGAATTATAATTTACGTAATCAAAAGCGAAATTACTATTTACAAAAAGGAAAAAGAAAATTTAAATCTAAAATGCTTTAAATAAATTAAAATAAAATTATTTTAACGAGGAATAAGAGTCCTTGCCTATCACCCACTTTTCACAAAATGAATTTACTTTAATACGGTAACTCTGCTCTAAACTATTCGACCACGTAAACTCGGTGGAACGTTCTAGAAGCTTTGGAGACAAAGGATCTTAGAACCACGTGATCGTCGTCAGTTTATAGAAAAAGTCTTCGAGATTTCGCGACTCGGTACACGCAAGAATTTGGTGTTTACGAGTTGTACCGCGTCTCGCGCCTCGCGCCCACCAAACCGCTCGATTCGTCCTAGCGACAACGTGCGCGCGGACGAATCGCGCTGCTATTCGAGTTACGGCTTCGGTATTCGGAGCGTACATGAAGAAGAAATAGCAAAATAAAGGTTTAACCTAAATGCGCGATATTTACATGTCCTTCTTCCAATGATATCTGTAACCGTGATATTTGAACGCGATGGTAATATTCGGTGTGCTTATCTTTCCAACAATTATACATGTATACGCCACTGTTACATTACATGATTTAACGCCTTTCATTCGTTACAATACTAAACCTATTAAAATATTAACAAATTGAACATATTTACAAAACTTTATACAAGGTGCGGCACTGCCAGCAGGGTGAAAATGGCGTGACGACGTTGATTTCAAGGAAGGAATGTGTAACTTTATTCAAAAATGAATTTAATGAACTACCGTCAAAGGCTAGGTTTGTGTTCGATTAGAACGAATTCGGGATGGTAAACCATCTCGAACACATTCCTGCCGACGAAATCAAGAAAAATGAAAATGAAAATATCGGCACGTAACATCCCTCCCCCCTTAAAATCATCGTCGTCCCCGACGATGTCAGTAGTGTTATAAATGAAAGATGTGTAAAAAGAGTATGTACAACGAGAGTGGTATAACGACGTTGGTTTCAAGGAAGGAATGTGTTTTTCTATTCATGTTTGATTCTACAAGCTACCGTCAAAGGCTAGGTTTGTGTTCGATTAGAACGAATTCGGGATGGTAAACCATCTCGAACACATTCCTGCTGACGAAATCAAGAAAACAAAAATCTCAAATGTTGAATATTCCTCCCCCCTTAAAATCATCGTTGCAATTATGTGTAAAATGTATGACTCTTTTATGTTCGTCTAGGTGTCTGTCTGTCGTAGTGTATCGTCAAGTACATATTACGTCTGTCTCGGCGGAACCGTACGGCTCTAGTCTCGCCGAGCAACAGGGTCAGAGTCGTCTCACGTGACGGAATAGAGCGATACGCGCAGTCGACGACGGCTCTAGTGAGTTGCCTGCACCCCTCGACATTCAGGTACCGCAACGTGGTGCAAGCCCCGAGCAATCCGCATATATCTTCATCCGTCACACCCCAGCTATCACGGGCGTCGAGATGTTGCAGACGTGGCAGAGTTCTCAAAAATAGGCCCCCCACATCCGGGAACAAATTCGTCATAGCTAGGGTATGACAGTGCTCCAGTCCTTCAAGGGGTTCTAATGCGAACTGCCCGCGGACATTGCTATTCCCCGAAATGTCGAGGTGCATCAGGCCCCTCATGTAGCGCCCAATGTCCCTAACAAACCCGGCGTTCACCCAACCGCAGAAGGTGATCTTCAAGTCGGTCATGGTCTGGAAGGCCTGAGGGAAGGAAATTCCTTCTCCCAGATCTACGTCGACCACCTCCATCTCCAGGAAGTCACCCACCTCCGGTTCTCCCATCTCGTGGTCCTCGTCCGACTCCTTGTTGCTCGGCAGGACGTCGAAACACGCATGGATCCGCACTGTGTGTAGTGTTGTGTGGAGTGATGTGTTCTTCACTGCTGCTGACAGCGCCTCGGTCACCACGGTGGTTGAGCAGTGGCTCATCTCGATGTGCTCAAGATGTCTTTGTTTTGACATGAAATCTGAAAATATGGAAGGCATTAGTTTCCTGCACCTAGTTACGCGGATGTTCTTTAGTTCGCCAGTTGTCAACAAAAGTGCCTTCCCTGTCACGCCGTTTGCTTCCAGGGACAATTCCCGCAGGTTCCTATTTTTTTCCAGAACCTCACCCAAGCCTGGGTCCACCGGTCCATGACATTGTCCAACCAGGAGAGCCGTCAGGGATGACACTCCTTCCGATAGTTCTCGGAACACCGACGGGCGGATTGTCACTCCTGTGATATCCAGGCGCTCCAGATATTTACAGTGTTTCGTCGAAATGGCGGTAACGGAGGACCTCAACTCCGCTGCTGCGTCCTCGTCCCTCACGGTCAAGCTCCTGCAGAAGGGCCCGGCTCGGAGAATGATCCAGCGAAACGCCTCGCTGGTGATTATGGGGCTCCATTCCCCCCATCTCCAGTCTCCTGTGCTGAGGCATTTAATGTCCCGGCACGATGCGATACTGCTCAGGCGCCAGCGTTGCGACACGATCTCCAGTCGCGCTCTGTCCCTGAACGTGAGGTAGCTTACGATCAGGGCTAAGCACTCCTCAGGGAGCCGCTCCGCCGGAGAGGTCCAGTGGAGGCCTGGAAAAGGATTGGGTTCCTCTCCAATGGGCCTTGGCCTACTCGGTCCTGGTTCGGCTACGGTGTCGTTCCAGCTGTCAGCCGGTAGCAGGCGTAGCTTCCTATTTTTGCAGACAAAAGGTGTTTGGTTTGCTAACGCCAACACCTGGATGACTGCCTGGTTGCTCCCGAATGTTACGTAGGCCTGATTTCCCGTCGACCTTTGGCGGATCATCACGTGTTGGGCCCCGTGAGGTCCAAACAGTTTCAGCAGGTGCTGCTTCTTGGTGTGGGGGGAAAGCCTCGTCACAAAGATTCTTCTTCCCTGATGCTCCTGGCTTCGACTGGTGGATGCCATGACCTTGCTAATACTCTTATATATATATAACAATGAAAAATTGTGTAATTTTTAAAACAATCCTATATTCAATTATTGTGACCATTGGGAAATCTTACTAAGAAAAATGGTTTAGATTACAAATGATAATATATTCTTGTTGCGGTTTGCTTGTCACGAATGTCGCAGGTGACCCCTCATTGCACAGTTCTGTTCTAGTATGGACATTCAATTTGCTGTAAAGTGAGTACTATATTGGGTGAGTCGATTTACTGTATTGATGTAACTAATAATGTCTCTAATTTAATGTGTGTTGTTCCTTTTAGGGATCCCGACACGCTGTTAGTTGTAGTTTATCAGCGTGTTTAGTAAACCATCTTTTGTTGCTATCTTCCAATACAACATTATTTTTATCTAAAATTCCGACAATTTTATATGGTCCATGATAACGCGCACCGAATTTTCCTTTCTTTGGTTCAACTAGGACGCGTGCCATGTCCCCTATTTTGCCTCTGAATGGGTTCGATTTTTGATCGTAATAATATTTCGATTTACTTTTACTCTCTATTAAGTTTTTCCCTGCTATCGTCTGCATTTCAGACAACCGAGTTATTAGATTCTGTAAATAGGAATTGTATGTTTGTAGTTCATCTTCAGAAGGAAGTGAGGTGGGACAACGGGCTAATCTTCCGAATACCAGTTGAAACGGCGTGAAGTTTGTTGCTTCATGAACGGCTGTATTATATGAGAATATTGCAAAAGGTACTAGCTGATCCCAATCATCGAATTCATTTAAATAATGACTAATGTATTCGGTCAAAACTATATGACTGCGTTCTAACGAACCGTTTGTCTGTGGTCTATAACCAGAGGTAGTTACATGATCTATTTTAAGAAGTTTGGACAAATTTTTAAATAGGTTGTTTATAAAGCTAGTTCCTTTATTGGTTAATATTACTTGAGGTAATCCATATTGTAAAATCAAATTGGTTAATAAAGCATGAGCGATGGTTACGGATTTTATGTCAGGCACGGGTACAGCAATACAATACTTTGTCAAATTATCTTGCATCGTTAAAACATGCCTATTGCCGCTAGGTGTGGTAGGTAAAGGTCCAACTGTGTCAAGTGATATTTTATAAAAAGGTTCCAAAGGAGTGTCGGTGATGATCATGGGTTCGCGAGTTTTAGCACGAATCAGTTTCTGATTTTGACAACTATTACAGGTTCTGATAAAATTTTGTACGTTATTTCTCATCCCTGGCCAATAATATCTTTCACGAATTCGACGGTATGTCTTGGTCACCCCTTTATGTCCTCCAACGAGACTGTCGTGAAATTCTGAGAGGATCTCTGAACGTAGCTCTACAGGTGGTATTTGTATTTTACCGTAACAAATTGTTATTTTAATGTGGCTATTTTTAAAAATATTAGTTAATAAGTCGGATAATGTACTTTCTGAGAGTGTATCTGAAAGATCTCCATATTGAGATATTCTAAAAGATTTAATTTCTAAATTTTTCGTTATTTTTAATAGGTTTTTTAATGCTAATTCAAATTTATTTAAATGGATTTTATCAAAATGATTTCTCTTAATTACGACACTGAAAATTTTATGTTTCCCCCATTTTGTAACTAGTACCTGCCCGACCTTTGGCTTCACTTCCTTCAGATTGTCAACATTTAATACGCCTAAATCTGAAAGAAGTCTAGCGATCGGTGTTACCAATTCACAATCTGAGGAAAGGAAATGAACATAATTTGATCGATAATACGTCAGATTTTCTCTGCAGAAGTTAATGGGTTTACTATACTGGGTAATTCGTGGAAAGTTCAAAGGTGAGGTTGGCTCAATGTTCGGAAGAATGTCTTCTGTTATTTGTTCCTGGAATTCAGTGCAAATTCAGATTCTGACGCGGTTTCATATTCACTGTCTGAAGAGCTTGATATGGAAAATGTATCGATTTCATGTATTTCATTTTCTACTACGGGATTTCGCGATAAGGCGTCTGCATTTACATTTAACCGACCTGATTTGTGAACAAATTCGTAATCATAATCTCTTAATTTTAATCTCCACCGAACAAGACGTTGTCCCGGATCTTTAATTGAATCTATCCAGCGTAAAGGTTCATGATCACTAACAAGAGTCAATTTACGACCGTATAGATAGGGACGAAAATGTATTACCGCGTATAGAGCTTCTTTTTCGGTGGTAAAATAATTTTGTTCTGCTTTTATTAAGGTTCTGGATAAATAAGCTATCGGGAGATCATGACCGTTAACCTTTTGACTGAGTACTGCGCCTATTGCAAAATATGAAGCATCGGTTGTTAATATGAAGGGTTTATTGAAATTTGGATATTGCAATATTGGTCTCTTACATAGTTACTTTCTTAGTTCCATGAAGCTTTGTTTTTGTTCCTTATCCCATTTGAACTTGGTATTTTTCTTTAATAAATCGGAAAGCGGTTTGGCTTTTTCTGCAAAGTTTTTGATAAAACGTCTATAATAGCCTGCTAAACCTAGAAATTGACGGATATTTTTCTGTGTTTTTGGTCGCGGAAAATTTTTAACGGCTTCTATTTTTTTCGGATCTGGTTGTACCCCATTTTTACTAATAATGTGACCTAAATACGCTAACTCTGTTTTTAAAAATTCGCATTTATCTGGTTGTAAAGTTAATTTGGCATCTGTTAGTCTATTGAATAATCTACGGATTTTCTTGTTATGTTCAGCTAAATTTTTCGCGTAAACTACTATATCGTCAAGATACACGAAAACTTCTGTACCTTGTAATCCGCGTAAAACTTGATCCATTAACCGTTGGAACGTAGCGGGTGCATTTTTAAGACCTTCCGGCATACGAATATACTCGTAATGACCATTGAGTGTAGAGAAAGCGGTTTTCTGCCTATCTTTCGGATCCATTTCAATTTGTTGGAATCCGCTAGCAAGATCAAAAATTGAGAAATACCTTGCTTCTCCCAAACGATCAAGTATGTCGGAAATATTTGGTAATGGATACGCGTCTCCGATAGTTTTTTCGTTAAGTTTACGGAAATCTATTACCATTCGCCACCTTGGATTTCCTTTAGAATCAGGTTTCTTCGGTACTATCCAAAGCGGTGAATTGTATGGCGAATTTGATGGTGTAATTACTCTATTGTTTAATTTGTTGGAAATTTGATGCTCAATTTCAGTTTTGTGAATCGGAGGAAATCTGTATTGTCGCGTATTGATCGGTAAATCATCGGTAGTTGGAATAGTATGTTTAATATATGGAGTAGATTCTAATTTATCTCCCGGTAAATGAAATACATTTGGAAATTCTTCTATAAGATCTATTACATGAGCCCTTTCTTCGTCATTTAAATGGCTTAATCGTAAATAATCGCATATTTCAGTTTTTCGGTCTACTTTTGTATTTGGAATAAAATATTGAGAGTCTGAATCTGAATCGAAATATTCTTGCTGTTCGGGAAAGTTATGATATTCGAACGGCATGATTTCCTGTGGAGGCACACTAATTTCAATATCTTTATCGTAAGTATTTATGGCAAGGACATGACACACGCCCTCGACATTGACTGAAACGGCTGCTTCACCTACATATAAACCGTCTATTGTTTCGATCCTTGTCAAATATCCCTCTTTTAATTCTGGCGCTTATGCGAAATGTTCGTGATGGGCAAATTCATTCTATCCTTTTGAGAATCGGAATCTAGAATTTTGTCGTCATTAATGAAATGATAGGGTTTTATCGGAGCACTTTGAGTTACTAAGGTGTTATGGAAAAAGGAAATTTCAGCCTTTTCTTTTTCTAAGAAATCACGACCTAATAATCCATCCGATTTTATTGGAAATTTATGCGACTCCAAGACGTGAAATCTAGCTGGTTGACCTGAAATTATTATTTCAGTGGTTCCTAATGTATCAACTCCTTCGGGAGTAATTCCATAAATTCTGGCTGATTCTTGTTGTTCAATGATAGCTTGTTCATTTAACGTATGTAGTTTTATCAGACTGACATCGGCACCGGTATCTATGATTAATTTGGCTGATCCGTACCGAAAATCATCTGAATAAATTTTTATTACAGGCGATTCTGGTGTCGGATTCAATGTAAGGACGGATTTTCCTGTTTTATTATAAATTTCGTGCTCAGATGACGCTTCGGAGTCCTGCCCGTCGTCGCATCGATACGACGAGCTTCGCGGTAGTTTTCCGGAATTCTAGTATCTGTTTCTTGTATATTTCTTTATTGTGTAACAAAGTTATTGTTATTTACACATTTCCGTGGACATAATTTTTTTTTTTTTTTTTTTACATTCTTCCTTTTAACAATATGAACTTAATCTACCGTATTATATTCTAATATAAGCGCTTTGAACCTGTGACTGTTTTCTTAATATCTATTTGTATACATTTTTTGAGGTTTTGTATGTAAAAATCAACAATTATATATGTATTTTTTTTTTTAACTTACAATTATGAGCTTCAATAGTCTTACAAAATATAATATGTGTGTTTTGATTTTAGTTAGAACTATATTATTCTACCTGTTCCTTATTCTAGTATAGTTCGCTTCGAATATAGTTTACAATATCACAAAACCGCGTAATACTTTCATTCGTTGTTGTTGTTGTTGTTTTTTTTTTTTTTTTTTGGAATTAGGGAGG
>NW_026532504.1:0-2468 GCF_026283585.1 Hylaeus volcanicus | reverse complement strand
AATTTAACCAAATTCATCAAACGATGGTGAATAACAATGCAGTTTAAATAGAAATTATTTCACACTTTTCACTGCATTTTCCCATACTTTTAAGCAATTATATCTAGACCTAGTGTGTATTCATATAAATTAACTAGAAATTATTTCATACTTTTTACTGCATTTTCTCATATTTTTAAGCAATTATATTTAGAGCTAGTGCGTACTCATATAAATTAACTAGAAATTATTTCATACTTTTCACTGCACCTTTTTCGAAGTCGGTTAAATTTTTGTCCAAAAAATTATTTCATTATACAATACCTCTGTACATGAGTTTACAGGTTTTACTTCATATGAATTGGTTTTTGGTGTAAGGGGCGTAATTCCTTCCGAGTTTGCTAAGCGGGAAGTTCCGCGAACCTTTATCCAGTATTTAGGTCAGCTTCTCACAAGGGTCACTACTACTCAGGGAATGGCAGCAAAAAATCTTGAAAGAGCTAAAGAAAAAAGTAAAAAACATTATGACAAAAATGTAAACTCTAACAAATTTAGTTTAAATGATGATGTATACCTGCTAAGGGAACCTAAAACATCGAAATTTGATTCTTATTGGACTGGCCCTTATAAAATAATTCGAAAATTAAACGATTTAAATGTTGAAATTGCTTTATCAGCCAATAAATTTAAATTTGTTCATGTTAATAAACTTAAGTTAGCGTGTATAAGACTTGATAGTACTACTGATATTGTTGAATAATGTACAATAATGCGTTACCAATGTAAGCCTCCGCATAAGATGTATGTTAAAGTAGACATGCGTACTAGGGGTTTTGGTTATCCATGCCTCGTTTCGCCTCTAACTGCCGTAGAATCAAGGGTGGATCGAATAGATCTTGTGATTATGGTAGAAGGAGGAGATTTCGGGCTGTGGCTGACAACCCCTGACGGACTTTTGAAATTTTTGTTCACTCTAATGTAGATTGTTAAATGTAAGATTCGTCATATTAATAATTTCCTTACATAATTTATATGCGTGGAGAAGAATATGAATGAGAGCTCTAAATTGAAAAAAGTTATTTCCAAAGGAAATAATTTTTTTTGTATAAGGGGGGAGGTGTTGCATACCGCTACTTTTGATAGAGATAAATTAATTCCCATGTCACTCCTAGATGGCAGAGCGGAGACCCGTTTGCCAATTGTTATGGAATGTAAATGAGCCTTTACGTTTGGCAGTTCTGTTTGAAGTTAGTTTAGCGCTAATTACGATTTTCTTGTATTTACGGTATTTCGTTTTTTTTTTTTTTTGATTGCATTTTATTTAAAACAATTTGTTAATACTCACTCGCATAATGACCGTTAACCAGTATACATAGACGTCTATTGTAAAAGCTTGTATTTAAAGTAAAGAAATTCAACGTTTGTGTTAAATTAGTTATATTCAAACTGTTACAATAAAGTTAATATTACATTTCTTAATTTATCTTAAATTAACTTATTCCTGGCTAAGTCGCACGCAGTTCTAATAATCTTGTCACGTGCGGCGTGAACGCCAATAAAACCCTAAGTCCTTAAAAATAAGACTGCACGGACGCGCAACAGTTCAACAGTGCTGACGTTTAGACCCTAATGACAACTCATGTAAAGTGACTGCTCCGCACTTTGGCGGTGAAATGAAGAAGCTAGATAGTGTATCAGCCACAAACTGAGACTGTTTAGACATTTGCCTAGATGTAAAATTTTGAGGACGGTTTTTTTGCAAATGCCCACCGATCCAGATGTGTACAATAACCCCTGAAAGTGGTGACCAATAATTTTTATACACCCTGTACACCCTGATTTCATTTATAAAAATAAAGAAGTTTAATACAAATTACTTTTTGAGTTGATACTAATTGATTATAAAAACTGATACCTACATATCCTGAAAAATCCATTATTAATGTTTCCTATTTCCCATAAATATTTTAAAAGAAGCGTTTAAGAAATATTCGGATAATGTGAAATTTATGTTTAGAAGATACGTATTGAATATTCGGGCGATGTTGAATAAATCTTGAAAATTAAGAGATTCAAAAAAAAAGTAAATCAACTTTATATTGTGTTTCATTTATTCATAGATTTTACTTTTATTACTTTATTTCTTGTGATTGGATTCAATTAAAACAAGTTATTTTGATTTTTTTTATCTCGGTGGGAATTTAAATATCAGATGAATATATATTTTATATTCGGGAAAATATATATTGTTGCAAATATTAAATAAATATGTATTTTATATTCGGAAAATAATATTTTATTGCGAAAATCAAATGAATGTCCTTTTTATATTGGTGAAAAAATATTTTGCTATGAATATCAAATAAATATGTATTTTATATTTGGGAAAAAATATTCCGTTCCAAATATTGAATAGATATTCATTTTATACTTAAAAAAAAGAATATTTTTTTCTAAATCTAGAATAAACATCATATGTATATTTAAAT
>NW_026532503.1:0-5256 GCF_026283585.1 Hylaeus volcanicus | reverse complement strand
GTATTATTTTATCGTTTATAATATAAATACCTTGTCAATACTATTTGCAAATCTTTTGACATAAGGTTCGTGTAATATTAACTACTATGAATGTGTAATTGTTATATTTTTATAGGTGTATTCTGATTTCTGTAATTTTAGTAGGAACTTGTACATATTTATATTGGATGGACCGGGAAGTTTGCAATTTTAAATACTTGTTTACCACTCATCAGTTTATTGATTTTTATCGATCTGGCATTGAATGCACACTAGATGACAAAAGGTTGTTGGTAACGAAGCTGTTTAGATAATTGATTAAAAATAGAAATTTATTTAAAATTTGTTTGAATTTCATGTAAAAAAAACCACATTATTTTCAAGTTTACCTAATACTTCGCATTCAAATTGCTTCTAGAATATTCGATATTAGTAGTGTTATTTTATTATCAACCACGTGGGTAATTAACTAATACTATTTGCAAACTGGTTTTACATAAAGTCTGTGCAATATTTCTCACTTTGAATGTCCACTAAATTCTTATAACGACGAGAATATTAACCCTTTGCACTTCAAGCAATTTTGCTTTGTACAAGTACACAACTCGAACACCATTTTTTTAGATTTTTGAGTTATGGAATGACCACGAAAAACTCTTTGCAGTTTTTTAAATTATACGTCTTTTTTTAGAGTTTTACATATTTATTGACCGAACATAATCGCACACAAATCATAATAGTTTCATGGATATGTTGTCCTTCATTTGATTATTTATATGAAATTGTTTGAGACAGGTAATGGAAAGCTAACGTATTTTTTAACGCTATTGCTTAAGAATATTGATCTTGTAACTAATTTTAGACACCAATCCCTTATTCAAACTTAATAATAAATTGTGGACAGTGATACTGGCAGTAGGAGTAGAACGCCTTCAAGTGGCTGGGCAGTACAGTGCCCTTAGGAGTGGAAAGGGTTAAATTTTGATGGTGTATTTTATTGTCAATTACATGAATACCAAGCTGATACTACTTAGAAACAGTTTTATACTCAACAATTGGAAGAGACCTTATGCAAGACCATTGGCTGACTCATTTCTGAACCAATAAGGAGTAGTTGCAGCCAGCAACTCTTGAAAGTGCAACTCGAATTGGCAAGGATCGAAATCTCGGTTACAAATATCGTCCCAGATAAGATGCCTCCGATATTCCTTACGGGGCTTACCAGAAATCCATTGAACTTGATCTCTCTGATCTATCTCGCTATGTATCAACGCCTCCTGCGTAATTCTTCCCCCTGACTGTTTTATTGCAATCCTGATCATTTTAACGCTACCTCGGCAGAACGTATAAACGATCACCGCAGCGCAATTATGACTTAACGATAAGGTGACGAGCGAATGGATTTGATTCCCCCTTTCTTTCTTTCCTTTTTTTCTTTTTGTCCACAAACTCCATCCACTATCCATTACGCTTCTATGCTCTTCCCCTCTTTGTTTCTACTCAGCAATTTTACATTGCTGACCAACCGATTTTCGTCTCCACGGTTTCCGTCCAAACGAACTAGTTTTCTTATCACCGCTACTTATTACATTATCATTCGAGGAGATACTGTGCCCGTAGACGTTCCTGGGCTTCGTCGATTCTTCAATTCTACTTTTCTGCTGCGTAGCGCAAATAACGATTCGTCGGTGTTTCGGGTTATACATCATGCCAAATCAATCGCTCTTTATTGGTCTGTGTCAGTTATTTTGTTGAAATTAAAATGTGATATAGACCACGTGAAATTAAGGAGGGTTTATGTGATCGTTTTCCTGATTTCGAATTTGTTCAAGAAATGAAGAATATTAAATTTTGTGTTGTTATTAGGTTGGTGTTAATGACATGTCGTTTCCCCAGTGTTTCGATCACCTGGACCAATAACATCCATTTTAGTCTAATCTGTCATCAATTGATTGCAATCATATTGAAGGGGAAGATATATACTGTAAGGCACACACATTAAAATACTAAAGATGTTTAGAATAGAAACTTTAGAACCTTATTATCAACAATTATGAACACTTGTAATATTCGCGTTATTTTTTTATATACAGATAGTATACACAATATATATATAGTATACATATAATCTATATGTAGATGTAGATTATATTCATTCGCGAATCGTTCTGTACAATTTCGACAGTTGCGTTCTATTCTAACCGAAGTTATTTAAAAAAAAAAAAAAACTGAAATATTTGATCGTTTAAACGCATAGCCACTCCATTCGTTATTCGATCAATTCGCCTATCGACCGATTAAACTAATCCAGCGTACAAGCATACAATAGGCGTAGTTGGTCGTTCGACCGTTCTTGTCAAATATTGGCTGCACCCATTACAGAGACTGTTAGGTTGTATCGTAGAATGTTAACGCGCGAACGAAGGACCCGTCGAAACGGATAAGCGTCGAGGACGTGCGCAACTTTCATTTTTGATAGCCACTCGTGTGGATATCCCGTGTCATAAACAAACTTTTTCATCAATGAATTTTCAAAGTTCTCGGAAGGGGTCAAGGGTTACTGCAGCGGATGGATCGTTCAACGTCACTGAATTTGTTTTGCGATGATTCAGCTGTAAGCGGAGTACCCGTTAAACTGTTCATCGAAACGCTCGCAACGTTTAATTGAAACGAATTCGGGAGGATAGGAATTCGATTAAAAATTGTTGCTTCGATATTCGTCGTAACGCAGCTCGCCGAAAAGCTTGTTCTATCTTCATTGGTGCATTCCGTAATATTTTGCGCTACAGTATCGTGTGAAAATTGAACATTCCTTCTCTGCTTGATAGCAAGATGTTTCTTTAACACTAAGTCATCATGTACATATTTGTTATAAGAGGGAAGAGGCACAAACAAAATTTTGACAATGAAATTAATTCTCTGTTACGATTGTCCATAAATATTGCGGTAGAAGCATTGTTAACGAAAAAAATAATATAAAGTTGATGACTACTAAAGTACAGGGTTTATAGGAAGTTTTTTTTAAATAAAATAGATACTTTTTTTAATTTTATTAGTTTTTTATTTAATTATCGGGTATTATCTATGACAATTATGTGTGAAAAACGATATCTGTCAAATGACCACCACGACCACGTTTACAGACATCAATTCTGAAATCTAAATTTTCGATAACATTTTGGCATATTTGCTCGTTTATTTCATCAATTTCATTTCTAATGTTGTTTTTCAGGTCATAAATTGTTGCTGGTTTGTTTTAAACTTTACAATAGAAAAATGACTTGGTCCCATATTACTGAGAATGAATGTAAAAAATGAACAGATTGAATGCTTGAAAAACGCACAGAAGCGATAGAAAATAATGATCTCGAACAAACTAATAAATCAATTAAACAAATTAATCAATTAGCTGGTTCTCAAGAATACAAAACTAATTTATGTTCTTCCTGTGTATTGTATCTAACACGTGCAATACCAGAACATCATTTTTCCAGTAAATATTTGCACAAACGCTCACTCCCTTAATTCCAAGAGAAGCATCCCGTATTCATGTTTTCCATACAAAACGAGCAACTTCTTTCATTTTTTTTCCCCCTTTCCGCCTTAATCTTTTGTCCGCAACTGTAATTCGTCACTCAATAAGTCGCTTCAGCTGCCTATGGAACAGCGAAATGAACCAGCAGCTTCGAGTACGGGACACAATGGCTGCGCACCGTCGACCCGCAGGATCGAACAGTGGTCAGGCGAGGGTTTGGGGTGGCACCGCGACGGAGGGCGATGGGGGATACGCTGGTTCTGGTATAAACGTAGAATATTGTCGCCGCACATCGAACCGAAATCCCTATCCGAGCGAGGAGAGTTGGCCACGGTCCAGCTCGGAGAGCCGCCAGTGGATCGCTGCCAAATCGCAGGTCCGGACTATCCCACCGATTCCACGAACAACCTACGTCCACCTCCACCGACGTCTACCTCATCCTGCCCGCTCATCTACCCGGCGCGGCGTTCCCTTCGGAGTTGCCCTCTCCAGATGACGCTCGGCACGAGGGAAGAAAAAATGTCGACGCTCGCTGGGGGACTAGGTAAAAACGTAGATGGATAGCGGCCATAGATAAAAGGGTTCGCGGGGAACTAAATAAATTCCGAGACCACGGCTCACAGTGGACGGAACAGCCAATCTAACTGATAAAAAATCATACTCATTATAGACAGTTAATAAGTTATTGACTTTTCATTTTAAATTACCAATCCTTTGCATTCCAAGCAATTTTGCTATACAGGGTGTCTACGTGTAAGTCCGGACACACGCAAGGTGTCAATTCTACAACAAATTTCCAACAAAAAATTACTCTTAGACATTTTCTTTGTGTCCCCTTATTCTCGAGTATTTTCACTTTTAACTTTTTTTTCTGTGTTTTCGGCTTGACACTCTTTAAACGGCCATAACTCCACTAAATTACAGTGCAAACTTAAAACTAAGTACACCATTCGAAAGAGCGTTAAATTTTTCATCTCCCTGATGCAAGATCAAAATTTATTACGTAGGTTTAATAAGTGAAAAATTAGGTAAAACTTTACATTGTGAGAATTTGACAAAATTTGACTTTTTCTCTATCCGTTTTTCGGTTTTAAATACATAGTTGTTTGGCGGACACTCCTCGGGAAAAGCTTCCTCGAAATCTCAGCTTTTGAATGGTATTGTCAAAAAAAATTCGACCGTGGTATTTTAGGGAGAAAATGCCGTTCGAATGCAGAAAAGCGGACGTTTTAAGGTGAAAATCGACATTTTTCAACAAAAATTGACTTGTTACTTTAAAATTAGCTTGACATCGGGCTTGATGTATCTTTTGGTGACGCTCCCGAGTCTCCTCAATTAAGAAAAAAACTGGTTTGGAAAAAATCTGAAAACACAGAAAAAAAATTAAAAGTGAAAATATGCGAGAATAAGGCGACACAAAGAAAATGTCTAAGAGTAATTTTTTGTTGGAAATTTGTTGCAGAATTGACACCCTGCGTATGTCCGGATTTATACGTAGACACCCTGTATACAGGTAGCGTCTACTAAAAGCTTAGAATGTCAAAACAATATCTTAGTAATAATATAACTTTTTAAGTTTTTTAAACCTTCTTTTTGAGTAGATATTCAAAGAGGTTAATGAATATTGCAGACAAAATAATTTGTATTTTCAATTAGCTAGCATATCCTATCCAAATGTTAAAAAATCTATCATCATTATAAATATTTGGCATTTGAAACGTTGTAAGCATTTTATAAACATG
>NW_026532502.1:0-1254 GCF_026283585.1 Hylaeus volcanicus | reverse complement strand
TAATTTAGAAAAGCAATACGCGGCTGGCACTTTGAAATAAAGTTTAGAAAAGCAATATGCCGCTGGCACTTTGTTATGTAATTTTGGAAAGCAATACGATTATGGCACTTTGAAATAAATTTTAGTAAAGCAATATCCCGCTGGCACTTTGTTACATATTTTAGGATAGCAATGCGCCGCTGGCACTTTGTTATATAATTCAGAAAAGCAGTACGCGGCTGGTACTGTGAATTAATATTTAGAAAAGCAATACGCAGCTGGCACTTTGTTATATAATTTAGGAAAGCAATACGCGGCTGGCACTTTGAGATAAGCTTTAGAAAAACAAATGCCGCTGGCACTTTATTATGTAATTTAGGAAAGCAATACGCAGCTGGCACATTGAAATAAAATTTAGAAAAGCAATACGGAGCTGGCACTTTGTTATATAATTCAGAAAAGCAGTACGCGGCTGGCACTGTGAAATAATATGTAGAAAAGCAATACGCAGCTGGCACTTTGAAATAAAGTTTAGAAAAGCAATATGCCGCTGGCACTTTGTTATGTAATTTTGGAAAGCAATACGATTGTGGCACTTTGAAATAAATTTTAGTAAAGCAATATCCCGCTGGCACTTTGTTACATATTTTAGGATAGCAGTACGCGGCTGGCACTGTGAAATAAAGTTAAGAAAAGCAATATACCGCTGGCACTTTGTTATATATTTTAGGAAAGCAATACGCGGCTGGCAATTTGAAATAAGCTTTAGGAAAGGTATACGCCGCTGGCACTTTGTTATATAATTTAGGAAAGCAGTACGCCGCTGGCACTTTGAAATAAGCTTTAGAAAAGCAATATGCCGCTGGCACTTTGTTATATAATTTAGGAAAGCAGTACGCCGCTGGCACTTTGAAATAAACAGTAAGAGAACTATACGCAGCTGGAACATTGAACAAAATTTAGAAAAGCAATATGCCGCTGGCACTTTGTTATATAATTTAGGAAAGCATTACGCCGCTGGCACTTTTATATATGATTTAGAAAAGCAATACGCCGCTGCCACTTTGTTATATAATTTAGGAAAGCAATACGCCGCTGGCACATTGAAATAAGCTTTAGAAAAGCAATATGCCGCTGGCACTTTGTTATATAATTTAGGAAAGCAATACGCCGCTAGCACATTGAAATAAAATTTAGAAAAGCAATACGGAGCTGGCACTTTGTTATATAATTTAGAAAAGCAATACGCGGCTGGCACTTTGAAATAAAGTTTAG
>NW_026532501.1:0-2121 GCF_026283585.1 Hylaeus volcanicus | reverse complement strand
GTGCCGCTTATCAGTAGGTAGGAAAAGCTATAAGCGTCGCTCGTGAACTTAGAATGAAATGTAAAATATTCGTACTTCGTTGTACGAGAATAAGGTATGATATTCTATTCGTATATGAGATTCTTATAAAGTATTCGGTAAGAACTTAATATTTGATACACGAATATAGGAATAATTAATGTTCGACTATTATAATGTGAAAAATTGGGGTGGACAGACGTGTGACGTCACAAAGGGAATAAACTAGTATTCATCAGGCTTACACCTGCCGGTGATACTGTTTTTCCGGAATAATAAGCGAGGAACGAATTTCGATTGTATCTTCAATCATCGTATTTAGTTATTGTATTTCGTGAATGTGATTTAGTGAACTACATATGAATATTGTGAAGGAACGTGCTGGATCCTTCAGGCTTACACCTGCCGGAGATTTACGTATAGTTCTGGAACAAATCGGCCGTGGATCCTTCGGATAGAAACGCGCACGGAACTCGTATATATGAAGGAATAAATTAGCATTCTTCAGGCTTACACCTGCCGTAGATGCTGATTTTTCTGGAATAACAAACAAGATACGGATGTCAATCTCATTTTAATTACGTTCAAGGCAGCTAAGTCGCCCGCATCGCATCTAAGATACATCGAAAGTGTCATTTTAATAGTTATAATTGAAATTAATTAGGTAATGACCAAATTTAACCATCGTAAGGGACGTCGCGCCCAACATCGACGTGTTTTCGCAACATTAAATACTCCGGGTTTTTATCAGGAAAACTTAGGAATAGATCCCGCGTTACCGCGAATCCTATCCAATGAACCGGCGAATCATCTATCGTACCGCGTAGAGCCGTTCCTGACACAGTTTCATTGGGGAGAGCCTACGAAACACTCGTCGCTGCCTTATTCGTGGAAACTCCTGGCCATTCCTCCTCCGACGACGTCACAATCATCGAGGCCCACTGCAATGACGACGTCGTGTTCCTGAAGGAAGTCATCCGCCCTCGTTGGCAATTAATCGAATTCAGAAGCGATTTCTCGACGGCCCGCAGTCTTCTTACATCGTACGTGGTTGGAGATCCACGCGCTCCATCACCTGCAAGTCCACTATAAGGTAAGTGTATTAATAAATCCCTCATATTCTTATAAAGGAAAATAGTCGAGTTAACAAGGCAGAAGGCCCCGCGTATGCCCTAAATACGCGAAAATCGAACACGTTGGCCGAGCTGACTGAATAAGTTCACTGATTCAATTCGGGACGTGACACGCTCCTTCCTCATCCATCGGCTTTTTTTCTTTTTTTTTCGTGAGAAAATGCGTTTACGCACGCCCCCTCATAAGGAGGGGGTAGTGTGGGACTCGCCCCTTGATTTGATATCACGGGGAATACCCACTAAAACCTCACGGTGGCCGGCCACGGCCAATTGGGGAGGGGCACCGGGATCTCTTACGAACGCTACCGGTGCCCCCCCCCCCCCCCCAACGAAGGGAGGAGTGCCATCTCCGGTGGGGAGTGAATACCTCCCCACCTGACCGCGGGTGCCACAGCCCGCGGTCTCGCCTGTCCCTTTTAGTCGCCTCTTACGACAAGCAGGGATTACTGTGAGCGTATTCTGTTCCCCGACCCACATGGATATTCTCCGAGATAACCTACGTTTTCTTTTGTTCTCTTCTTTTGCGCTACTCACTTCTCCTTTTACTCTCATTCCTTACCTGGTTCTGTGGGTGATCAGGGGTATGAATGTATCCTTTACACTCTAAGGACATACGTTTCCTCCCGTAGGTAGCAGGGGTATGAATGTATCCATGCTACACTTTATCATAATTCCTTACCTTGTCTATTGGGTGATTAGGGGTATGAATGTATCCTTTCCACACCCTAAAGACTTACCTTTCCTGTAGTAGGTGGCCGGGGTATGAATGTATCCTGGCTACATCTTATTCCAGCCTAACTCCTTACCTTTTAACCTTTCCCAGAAGCATTGACAAGAGGTATGAATGTATCCTTGACTCAACGCTTCTCCTAACTTTTAGCGCCCTTTAATTATTCATATTTTATCTCGGAGGGTACGATTTTTTCCGTGTCCAACTCTCGTTGAGGTACCTAAAATACCTACCCTTCCG
>NW_026532500.1:0-2096 GCF_026283585.1 Hylaeus volcanicus | reverse complement strand
TGTGCGAATTCCGCGCGTAAATCCATATGGAACGAGGAAAAGGACGTAATAAAAATAATAATAATAATAATAATAATAATAATAATAATCCGCGCACCTGGCCTGGGCGACCAGGTCAGGCGGGGAGGTGATACCCCGACGCGGCGCGTCCCCAGGTGGCGGATAGGGGAACGCTCGCCACGTACTATTCGGAGTGCGTGGAGGGTAGGAGTGAAATAAAATAGCTCCTGCGGACTAAACACTAGGGGAGGAAACCCCGAATCAAAAACCAATCATGGAGATATCATATAGAGAGGAGAGATCTACGGTGCAGGGGGTCGGATCCCCAGTACCGGCGTCCGTCAGGGGTGAGCAAGCGGGCCCCGGGACGTCGTTATCTGACGACCGCAGTGCTACACAGGTTGACCACTTGGCCTGCGTAGCATTAAATGCTACAAGTGAAGGGACGAACGTCTCTGGATCCGTTCGGAGGACGAGACAGACGTCCACATCATCGGACGGTGGCCGCCGGAGGCGACGCGGCACGGATGATAATCCATTCGTGCCGCCTCGGAGCCCTGTCCGTCAGGAAGTGGCCGCGGTATCTCCCCAACTCAGCGGGGGAGATGCCGTGACACAAAGTGTTCCGGGCCAGGTCTCTCCGCTGCGGAAACCTGGCATTCGTGGGCCAGGAAATGGGGCCAGTTCTGAACGCGCCAATGCCAACGACCACGGTGTTGGGGACCGGGCGTTTAGAACTTTGGCGACCCTTGAGCGAGCGGAGAGCTCGCAAATAGCGGCTATGAAAACCGTCCTTGAGGTCATGCGACAGGCATCCCTCAAACAGAGGAATGTCAGCATGGACATCAAGGACGGAATGCAGAAGCTGGCGGAGGCGGTGGATGCACTGGGCCACCGGCTAGTGGAGAGACAGCGTGTCCTCCACATGCTGCAGGCCCTCGGCACGCTCACTGCGCCGCCAGGCGAGAACACACCCGCCCCTCGAACACGGCCTGATCGGAAACGAGATAGGGCCGTGGTTTCCAGCCCAGAGGAAGAGGCTGCCAGGGCGAAAAAGAAGCCGGCCGTGGACCAAGAAAAATGGTCCACGGTGGTGGGGAGGAAGAAGAGGGCGGACAAACCGCCTGATCCTCCACTCCCACGTCCAAAGCCGCGTAGAGGCGAGAAGGGGCACATATCTGCCAATCCTCCGTCAACGTCGACGGCACCGAAGAACTCTGCTCCTCCAAAGGAGCAGCGTGCCGTCGACGAAAGGCGAAAAAAGAAGAGGAGGAGAAGGCGCCGTCGCCCTAAAACTAGGCGGACGGCTGTCCTTCTAAAACCGGCCGAGGGCGCGACGTACGCGTCCATTGTGGGCGCGATACGTCGCCAGGTCCGGCCGGTTCTGGAGCTTGGGCGATGTGGGGACAGCGCCAGGTTCCAGTCCGCGCTCCGGACGGCGGTGGGGGACACCGCGGCAGTACGGGGCCTGAAACCCCGCGCGACGATCGAAATTCTCGATCTTGATTGCGTCACGACCTCAGGAGAGGTCATGGACGCGGTCGCGCGGGTGTCAGGGGAGTCGCCGGAGGAAATCCGCGTCTCCGTTCTCGCGACGAACCCCCGAGAGCTGCGGAAGGCCGTGGTGGAGCTCGGCGAAGGAGCTGCCGGTAAGCTCCTGGCCGCCGCCAAGCTCAAGATCGGCTGGGTCAATTGCCGCATCCGGCGCTGGACGGAGGTTCAGCGGTGCTTCTGGTGCCTGGGCTACGGACACACTCGTAGAGAGTGTAAAGGCCCGGACCGGAGCAACGCTTGCCGCAGGTGCGGCAAGGATGGCCACAAGGCGGCGGCGTGCGAGGCCACCCCCCACTGCCATTTGTGTGCGGGGATAAAGAACGCGACCACGGACCACTACGCAGGCTCGGGGAAGTGCCGGATCTTCCGGGAGATCCTCGCTGCGAAGAAGGGTAAGCCCTCTTCGCGGCCACGGTAAGCATCCTCCAGGGAAACCTGAACCGGTGTCGACTTGCCGATGACTTGCTAACGCAGCTCGCTATGGAGAAGCGAGCCGCGGTCGTCATCGCAAGCGAGCAGTACCGCGATCGGGACTGCTCCAC
>NW_026532499.1:0-1062 GCF_026283585.1 Hylaeus volcanicus | reverse complement strand
TTACACGTTTCCTACCTTCAAATACGTAATCGTTAAAAAATTTCAATTACAATTTATCATAATAAATTTGAATCTAACTTTAACATGAGAATCGTTAAAATGTACAACTTACAACTATAAGAAAATGGGTGAAAATATGTAAATGTTTGAAAATTAAAATGAAGGAGACTCTAAACTTTGCATTAATGCGTCAAAGATTTGAAGGATAGAAATATTTTTCGAGAAAGTGGATAACAAAATTTGCCAATACAAAATGAGGCATTTCATGTGTTACAACGTAAAAATACCAGTAATAAAAGTGCCTGAAATTAACCCTTAAATGCCCTAAGTTTCAAAATTGATACCGAACTTTTAAATCGAATTATACACTTGCAATTGGTTTGTTTTTAATATTTGGCTGTATGTATGTTACCATTGCATAATGTTCTTTTCAACAAAAGTTGAAAAAATAAACGTCAGCTGTCAAAATTGTTCAAATCATAAATACATTGATATTTTTTAAAATTTAATTTGGAAAATCAGGCTTCTAAGGGTTAACATGTGAAGGCAGAATTAAAATTAGACTCACCCATTGACTTGTAAGTTGACCTGTTTTCGTGAAGAAGGGCGGCGAGTGGGTCATCGCACCGATCCTGGCCTGGTACCTGCTACGCGGCTCAGCTGATGGGACGGCCGGTCACTGAACTCACTGCACTTTACACAGGGGTTTCCACGGTCACTATCACTTTGCACCGAGTCCTTTAAATCCTAGTCCTTTGCACCCAATATTTGGTGGCCCCGAAACAGGCCGATTTGTGAACCTGGTTCACCTACGTTTTAAAATTTGGTGGCCCCGAAAGGGGCCGATTTGTATCATTGAAGAAAGGGCTCGACGTGATCGCCGTTTTCTCTTAGACACGTCGTCGCCCTTCGAATAACAGCGCCCTGGACGTTCCGAAGGATGCTGGGTTGCAGCTTCACCAGCGCGGCGTGAATTCGTGCAACGACTTCCTCGGGCGTGGAAACCGGCTGCCGAGTACACTTCATTCTGAAATACGAAATATGTATAAAACGTAAAATAAA
>NW_026532498.1:0-12928 GCF_026283585.1 Hylaeus volcanicus | reverse complement strand
CGTAAAGTAACTGCTCCACACTTTAGCGGTGACATGAAGAAGCTAAACAGCGTATTATCCACAAACTGAGACTGTTTAACAATTTGCCTTGATGTCCGCGGCCTGGAAGTCAAATGCTTGGCGTGGACAGGCAAGGCATTCTTAGATTATCTGTACCCATACTTTCTCTCTCATAGACTTTCAGATAATTTGTCAATTTAAAACTCTGACAATATTATGAGTACACTTTCATTGTTTTGCGTTTTAAAATAATTCTTATTTATCGACACCTTGACTTTGCCTGGCCACGCCAAGCGTTTGACTTCCAGGCCGCGGACATCTAGTCAAATCATCTGGTAGCTTATTTCGATTTCACATCTTTTTCTATTTTCTTGTAGTTTTTTATGGGGATCTTCTATTTTTCAATGGTAACTCCTTGAGTCCTTCACTTTTTCATGTACTTGGCGTAATTTTTTTACTTTTTTGAAGTTTGGCTAAAGATTGACGACGGGAAAATCATACGAAAAATACCCCTTCTGACAGATTCATAACATGATGTTACGATATGTCAGTTGTACGTGTACTGATTTAATTGATTTTGGTTTTATTCCAAAGCTTACATGCGATTTACATAAGAAAAATGTCTTTAAATTTAGAAAATATTGCAGGCGTGTTGAGATATTCATGAAAGAAGTTTCAGGTTAGGTTGGAATGGACCATCTCTCCTGTAAAAGATACGTGGTAGCTCCAACGCCAGGTATATATACGCGGTGACGGATAATTTTTCACGTACTTGGCGCCGAGACGCTACCGCGTCTCTAGATACTTGATTATGTTTTTTGTTTGTTTTGTTAGAAACGAAGTTATGATGTGATAATGTAAAAATCTCATAGTGTCCGAATATTACAGTTACTCATTGTACATATGTACCTATAATTAGACTTCCCTTAGAAAACACAACACAGAGCTGATAACTACTAATAATACTAAGTATAATAAAATATGTGTAACACCGTCGCGTCTGGACTTACTTAAACAATTTGATTTGCTACATAAAATTTGTACATGAAATTCCTGTAATTTCTTATTTGACGTAAGAATGCGTCATCCGTAATCAACGGTAGTTTTCGATTTAACGCAAAAATAGGTCATCAAATAATGTATAATATTATATAATCGTCACATTTACATATGTGTATTGTTTATATAATTGTAGACTGTTTAAATTAGCCGCGCAATGTATGAATGTGAAGTTGAGCAAATCAGACGAGTGCGGATTAGGGATGGCGTGAAAAATCACTAACAATGATTTTTCACCGTGATCACACAATCACGGTCGCAGTCGTGATTAAACTTCGATCACGACCGTGATCCGAAAGATGGCGTTTCAGAAGCGGTTTATGTTGATTATTATCGTTAGTGTATCACTGTCTCCCCTTAGCGGAAATTCAAGAAACTACAAATGAGTCAAATTTAAATTGTATTAAAATTATATTAACATTGCTTTTAGACCATATTATAATACATATATAACCTAAGAACAACATAATTCGTGAAAAGTGAAAAGAATGTTCTCAATCAATTAGAAGCGATCACGAAGAATCACGAATCACTGTCAAAAATTATCGTGATTAAGAATGAACGTGATTGAATCACGAGTGATTCAAAAGTAGCAGTTCACGCCATCTCTAGTGCGGATGAGAGAGAGGGAGAGAGTGTTTATAAACAGGCGAAATGCCGAGCAATGGCAGAAGAATTCGGAAGATTGTAGAAGATTGCGGAAGAATACAGAACGAAAGAGAACGAGAGAGAAATAAAGTCGGTTGTAAAAGTACGTAGTTTGAAAAGTGTTTTCCTATACGGCGTCCCGATTAATGTATATGTACAACATAATAATTCTAATTGCATTCAAATATACTACATGTATGCATGTTTGACACCTCATAAACTCATTCACTATGACAGGAGTTCACATAATTCCGGAGACGCTTCTAATCGTTGGTATTAAAATCCGTCCTGTTCAACGGAACGGAGATCCACGACTGCCATCCGAACTGAAATGTGAGACCTTTTACACATACTAACATACCACTGGTATCGGTGAGATCGTCCACGAACTTTTTCGTTTCTATTCCGTCACGATCTCGCCCAGAAAGACCAGGGCTTTAGCCAATAGGAGCTAAGGCCGTTCGTCGATCGTCGAGTCTCGGGATCGCTCGGCAGGACTCGTCGGCCCGAATTGTAATATGGATGCCGCCAATGCCGCTCGTTTATTTCAAACCTGTATAATCTGTCAGTTTGTATTTGTGACATTTGAATCCGTAAATTGAATAATTATTTTGCTATTTAAAGGCTACGTGTAGTGGATTTCTGTTTTCATTTCTCACTTTATCTTTAGTATTTAAATTTCATGCAACAAGACTTTTTGGTATGCGTTTTTGTGTACTTCTTAATTTTATTCTAATAGAATAAATTATGCGTTAGAAATAGTGGATTTCTTTTTTCATTTCTCACTTCATCTTTAACATTTAAATTTCATGTAACAAAACTTTCTGCCTTGTGTTGTGTGTACTTTTAAAACTCTAAGGATTGTAACTGATATTGCAATAAAATGAATTGTGCCTTACAAATAGTGGAACTCTTTTTTAATTTTCTCACTTTATCTTTAATATTTAAATTTCTTGCAACAAGAGTTTCTGCAATGGATTCTGAGTACTTCTGAATTTTATTCGAATACAATAAATTGTGTGCAACAAATAGTGGACCACTTTTTTCATTTCTCACTTTATCATAGACATTTAATTTTCTTCCAACAAGAATTTCTGCCACGCATTCTACGTACTTCTGAACTGAATCCATTGTATTGCGTTTTACAATATTTCTAAGGTCATTCGTCAACACTACTCTACTCCCTCAAACTTTCAGATAATTTGTCAGTTGAAAACTGTTACAATATAAGTACACTTTTATTATTTAACATTTTAAAATGATTCTTATTCATTGACACCTTGACCTTACCTGGCCATGCCAAGCATTTAACTTCCAGGCCGCGGACATCTAGGCAAATTTCTAAACAGTCTCAGTTTGTGGCTGATATGCTATTTAACTTCATTTCGCTGCCAAAGTGCGGAGCAGTCAGTTTACATGAGTTGTCATTAGCATCTGAACATCAGCACTGCTGAACACAGCATTTTAGCTGGGCATAGTTGGAAAGCACTGAACTTTACATTGTGTTATATAGTATCGCCTCTGCAGTTTGCTGGAAAGCACCTTCATGTACTGGCAGCTCATTTCGATTTCACATCTTCTTCTACTTTCTTATAGTTTTTTTATGGAGATCTTCTATTTTTTTGTGATTACTCCTTTTCGTCCTCCACTTTTTCATGTACTTGGCGTAATTCTTTTACTTTTTTCAAGTTTTTAATGGGGATATTTATCTATATTAACTCTGTAGGTGTTTACTTTGTGCGTAGCCCATTTATTTATTTCACAATCGATTTTGAACATTTTGTTATAGTAGTGGAAAAGTTTGTTTACACTTGTAAACAAATTTACATTATCGTACTTATTTATTAATAATTCCGCGACGTTGCTATGTTCCCAATTTTAAGGGAAACTATGATAGCACATTAAAGAATAATAATTATAATTTGATATTTTTAGTCCCTAAAGATGAGGAATTGCGAACAAAATAGATAGCCGCTATTCCTCGTAAGAATTAGACACCAACAAAATATTCTGCTGTCTGTATTTTGCAGAAACTGATATTATAAGATACGAGGGTATTCTATCTCTCAATGGTGTACTGCAGAATGTTTTGTTAAGATGTTCAAGGATTATAACGAATCGAGACCATCCATTTTTCCGAATTCCCCATTTTATTTTACAAAAAATGTGCTACCCCAGAGAAAAGACCCGGCAGAGCGTCAAGAAAAAATAAGGAAACAGCATGAAAATTTAATTGAGGAATTTCTTACGTCAGTTTTGATCAGTGATTTTTCAGAATTAGTTAAAACTTATGAAGAAAAGCTTGTAATTTCTAACTGTTGGAGTATCAAAATAATAAATTCAAGAATTTATTTTTACGTACTTGTATGCAATGATAATTCTGAACTTTTGATATTTAATGCACAGATTGTAATCAATGACAGTATGAAATTACAAGTTTTTCAAAAAGATAAGGAATTATTACATAATGATTTAGAGTGGGTACTGCCTATTGATAAGAAATTATGTGGATGGTCTCAACTTCAAAATATATTAAAAAGATACAAATAAGTACAGCATGCAGATTCTAACAGTGGTATATGTCTCATTGAAAAACATCTGGAGAAGTCTGTAGATGAACTCAAAAAGGCATATATTATTGCAGAATCAATAGATTTCACCCATGCAAAACATTTAAAATAATTAATAGATCAAATACAGCAACTAAAATAAAAACAATCAATATAATTCATGCACCATTATTATGGCTTTTTACATAATATACTCAATCCTCAGCTACATATAATTTATTAAGAAACTTTTTTATTTTACCGTATAAACGGTATTTACAACATATTTCATCTAATATAAATACAACAGCACACAATGATATTCAAAACGAATCTTATCTCATTAATATATCTTCAAATTTAACGGACAGAGAGAAAGTAGTAATTTTATTAATTGACGAAATATATATTAGTTCTAAATTACAGTATAGATCAGAGTTACAGGTTGCGGTTTGAATTGTAATGGATTAGCAAAACCTATTTTAGCTTTCATGATAAGCTAAGCTTTTGGAAATAGTTCAATTATTACCTGTTTTTAAACGGATATTACCGGAGATGAAATGATCTCAATTGTTTACAAAATTATAGAATCTATTCAGAAATGTGGTTTTGAAATAATATGCATTTTAACAGATAATCATAGAATGAACAGAAACATGTTCAATAAATTATTTGACAATGAAATAAGTTTTCCTAATCCTTCACAATCTAATAAAACCATTTTTCTTTCTTTTGACTTTGTTCATATAATGAGAAATATAAGAAATAACTGGTTAAATTTAAAAAATGTAGGTAAAATTTATTTTCCCCGACTTTTATATAAATGAACAAAGATTAGTTAAATTTAATGATCTACGTACGGTTTACGATTACGAAAAATATTTAATTATTAAAAAAGCTTATAAATTAAATTATAAATCATTGTTTCCTAATAATTTTGATAGGCAAAAATTTTAATTGTACAGATACTGGCCATTTTTTAGAAATATTTCGCAACTGGTAAGATATTGTGAATAATAAAAGTAGTGTTAAAGGTAATAGGAAAAGAAACGAATTTTGTAAAGCGATTTTGAATGTTAATGATTTTAGATATGAATATTTAAAGAAATGTTTAACACGGTTAGATTCTTGGAAAAATTTAGAAACAGATGGTCATTTAACATTAGATACTTTCAAAGCTTAACATCAAAGTACTAGAGTTCTTTTACTACTCATAGAGTACTGCTTTCAAAATTTTGACATACCTTATCTTTTAGCAGGAAAATTTTCAACTGAAAAATTAGAGAAACGATTTAGAAATTACAGACTTTTATCTGGTTGTAATTATCATGTTTCATACAATGAAGTAGTTCATGCAGAGAAAAATATTCGATTAAAACATGTATTTACGAAATCAGCAAGATTCTTTTCTTTTACTGAAATCAAAAACAGATGTGAAATTTGTGATAACGATAGTAATCTTCATGACCCTTCCATTGGCGTGACTTGTTTTCTGGAAATCTTTGAAAGTGAATATTTATCCAATTGTGTTGATAATTCCATTAAAATTTACATATCTGGCTATAGGCTCCCATTCTGTTGCTAAAAAATTAAATTATTAATTGTGGAGGATAAAGGTAAAACTGTTGGCTATAAATATTTTTATCACTTACATAGAGGAGGCCCTTCTGTTCTTACTGAAGAAGTAATTACTATATTTACTCATATGTATGCCATAATGGAAGCCATAATAAATTATACTAACTTGGAGTCGCAATTTCTACAATCTGGAAGTCATAAACATATTTTATATAAATTGACATATATTAGTATTCAGTCAGATATACATTATTTTGCATTTTCAGATTCATGTAACTGTGGTCAAGATTACCACAATATTTTGTTTAAATTATTATTGTTAAACTGACTGCTCCGCACTTTGGCGGTGAAATGAAGAAGCTAAATAGTGTATCAACCACAAACTGAGACTGTTTAGACATTTGCCTAGATGTCTGTGACCTGGAAGTCAAATACTTGGTGTGGCCAGGCAAAGCATTCTCAGATCATCAATACCCATACTTTCTCTCTCGCAGACTTTCACATAATTTGTCAGTTTAAAACTTTGACAATATCAGTACACTTTCATTATTTTGTGTTTTAAAATAATTCTTATTCATCAACACGACCTTGCCTGGCCTAGTAAATTCATGTTGTGCACACCGCATCATCTTATGCTTCAATTATCTGTAAATAACACATATAAACCATACTTTAATTGCAAATTAACATAGAGCTTAAAATAAAAATACATCAGTCTTTTCTTATAATAAGCATAAAGAGACCAGTTTCCATCCTTTAAATTTTCAAAAGTAGGCAGAACACATTGCAGAAAGTCTTGATGCAAGAAATTTAAATATTAGTGAAGTGAAAAAATAAATGAAAAGATCCACTATTTCTAATGCACAATTTATTGTGTTAGAATAAAAAAAATTAGTCTAAGATGTTTATCAGTAAATTGAAATACTATTAATGAGAAATTAATAAAATTAATGACAAGCATTGAAATTGTTGTTGGTGTTTTTTAAAGGAATATTTGCAAAAAATTGGAAAATGTCAAAAGAGATATGTTGTCAGCATACTAACTTCACTAATATGGTGAGCTCTACATTGCAAGCGGTCGGCCATAATTTTTGTAATCTTATGGCTTTTGATTGACACTTCACAATTTTATCTCCGTCTATAACCTTCTCGGGACAACTTCCAAGCCTGGTGACTCCCCTTCGTTTCTAGAAGTTCTACATAAAAGGTCTAAATTAAAATCAGGTTGCTAGTATGGATAAATATAAATTAAAAACAGTTTTCTGGTATGGATAAAGATATCTGGCTATTCAGATTTTGGCTACTTACCTTGTAATTAAAATTGATCAATCAATACTTTACAACTCTGGCTGCAATTTATTAAAATTGAAAACATTTTTCTGGTATAAAGAAATTAAAAAAGTACACACTTTAATTACAAAACAAGAATAATTCAATAGTGTAAAATATTTGACACTTCACAGATTATGAATGAGCGGCATGAGCGGCCGTCACGAGCCCTGTCGAGCGATTCCAAGAGTCGATGAATCGACGAACGGCCTTAGCTCCTATTGGCTAAGTGTTGACAAAAAATTCCTTGATGAAATAAAACCGGGAGAACGAGAACAAGCCGTTTTTGACAGTCTCATGACATGTATTACGATATCTCAGTTGTTCGTGGACCGATTTGATTGATTTTGGTTTTATTCGAAAACTTATATGCGATTTACATTAGAAAAATGCCTTTAAATTCAGAAAATATTGCAGGCGTGTTGAGATATTCATGAAAGAAGTTTCAGGTTAGGTTGGAATGGACCATCTCTCCTGTAAAAGATACGTGGTAGCTCCAACGCCGGGTATACAGGGTGTCCCAAAAATGTTGTAACACCTTGAAAGGGGTGGTTCGGGAGGTGATTTGAAACAACTTTTTCCTTAGCGAAAATGTTATCCGAGGCTTCGTTAAGTAGATATTAACAAAAAACTCCATCCAATCAGAGCGCGCGTATACCGTTGGAGCGCTCGCGGTAGCGTATGAGCGCGGCCGCCTAGCGCGTAGCCTACGTTCAACCGGCATACTCGCGCTCTGATTGGTCGGGGTTTTCCCTTAATATCTCCCCAACGAAGCCTCGGACAACATTTTCGCTAAGGAAAAAGTTCTTTGAAATCACCTCCTGAACCACTCCTTTCAAGGTGTTACAACATTTTTGGGACACCCTGTATATACGGGGAAGCTTTATAATTTTTCATGTACTTGGTGTCGAGACGCTACAGCGTCTCTTGATTTCACATAGGAACACTATTCAATTCTTGTAAATAAGACAAATTGTGTATGTATGAGAAACGAAGAATTTAAATTACGCGCGACAAACTGATAGAGACCGTGAGCGCCCAGCTCAACCAGTTTCTCCCCACTCCGTGACACTCAGACCAATCGATACTTCCTTATCGACTGTGTACTCAGTCTTCTCGGCGGTCTCGAGCATTGCAGTTGTAAGTTGTGACACATTGTGTCATATTGTGTCGCAATAATATCTCGTAACTCCTCTTAAAGGAACTATAGTGAGAAAAACCGTTTGCTACTTCGGAATCTGTTAAAATACAACCGTTTCGTGAACTCAATCGTACATGTGCCATGGTAAAATCGCGTAGAATCGTGTCTATGGTTTCAAGTGGTGGATGATTTCGACCGAGAAAGTTTTACTTTCAGCAGCCTTCCCGTGTGTCCGTTTTCGTCCGGTATTCTTGCTTTTTCCCTCAATTTTGTGCAGACATGCGTTAGATATGTTTTAATCTGTCCGAAGCTTCATCTTGGAAAATATCTGTTCATTTCTCGGTGATGGATTAAGGATAACGTGTCCGTCAATCGTTGATTCCAGGTGAGTCTACTTGTTCCGTATTGATGAAGCGTCTTTTTATACTAGTATAACAACGAATGTGGTTGATTTGTTTACTTATTTATTTATTTAACCGAGTAGCAATCTTATTACAAACGTTACAACGAATGGAAAATAAACGTACGCGTACTATTGCAGCTACATACAGAAATTAACGAACCTAAATAAAAATATGTACTTTAGCAGATTTAGATTTACCGGGGTCTGACTTACTGGTGCTCATTAATTCATGTTTTATGAAATGCAGGTGTTATTTGTTAAGAAGATATATTTATTTTTAAAAAAATATTCCAAATGTTAAGTATTCAGACATAGAAATTCGAACGAAATAATATGTTGAAAAGTATGAAAGTCGCGACCGTCATTTTTAGGAAATGGAAAAAAGTAGAGGAACGTGATACATGTATACAGTCTTGTGTAGGGAAAAATTGCTAATGACGAAATTTGTGAAAATATGAAACCATTTAGATACAAATTTCGCTTTTTCCTTCAATCTGGCAAGTGCACCTATGTTTGTAGATATTATGTTTTAATTAATGTGGAAAAAAAATTGGAAAATTAATTACACGAATCGTACCTATTTTCAAGAATTCCAAATTTCTCCGAATCTGTAATGGTAGATAAATAATGAAAAGTCAAAGAATAAGGAGTTCTTGAGAACTAGTAATTGAAACTTGTTTAATTTTATGGTAGATAAACCCTATGAATGGACAATTTGAAAGAATTGACGGAGCCACGAAAAAAATGAATAAAGTTAGAGAGCTTATCGGTATACTCGCTCAGCTTATTGTTAGTATCAGAATCTGTGTAAGGAAGGTTAGTTTTGAAATTTCGTGTTCGAAAAAGAGAGTGACTATGCTCGGTGACCTGAGGCAAGCGTTAAAACAAATTAGTATTTTATAGTATTTTCGAGCAATTGATGTGACGTGTATACCGATTTCAAATAATAAATGGCGTCAGCAAAATATCTTTTATACCCATATTTAAAAGACGTAAAATGTGACTATCAGGAGTGGATATCAATTTGTTTGAACGTTAAATGATACATAAAATCAATGTCTACGAGTTTATTCGATTATATGGGCTCATTTTTATTTATTCATTGTGAAATAATTCATTGAATTTTAATTTTTTGTTTTCTCTTGGTATTCGACATTTTTAGAATTTCTTAAAATTATTTGACAATTGTTTAGTCGAATACAGTTTCTTCTGTTAAGTGTTAAAGTAATAATTATTTATCGTTCGAAAAATTTAGTGTAAACGTAAATATCAATAAAGTTAAAGTTAAGAAGGATTACGTCATCATAAATTCTATTTACGATGTCTGAACGAATGTATGAATAACCAAATACAAGCGAACTAATTAATACATATATTATTTCCCGCAATAATAGTAAATATTAATGTACCCAGGGCGAAAGGTGAAATTTGTAAACAAAATAATTGTGTAAGCGAACACAGTTTGTATTCGCGTGGACCACATGATAGATGAATGGCTAAATGAATAAATAATAAAATGACTGACAGGCGTTGAGGAAGATTGTACAAGATAATTGATGTAATATGTAATATCCTAAACGGATATCTTAGGGTTCCTAATAGAATTACGAAGATTGAAGGTCACTTCAGTTCTACTTAAAATTCATAAGTACGTACCAATTATTCTACTACTTTTAATTTACAATTTCAAGTTTAAAGTTTTTCTGATTTTCTTACATAACTAGAGGTTTAATTAAAATTTAAATGAACAATGTCTGTATTGTAAATCCATTAATATAAATTCTTTGATTGGTCTAATAAATACTCATTATTTATTTGATATATTTTTATAAATGTATAAAATAAAATAGTAGTTAGTTATAGTTTATTCTCTTTGCGGAGTAAATAAAATAAAATAGTATGCAAGTAGTGAATAAAACAAATAATAAATATTTATTAGACCAAGAACATTATAAATATTATAAATTATTTTATATATTTATTATTTTTATTATTTAACTCCTTATGCATATACTATTTTATTTTATACGAATTTATTTTTTGTATCATATGATATTAGACCAGACGTATTTTTTAATATAAGATTGTGTGCACTTTCAGTGAAAATTGATTACAGTTAGAACAAGAGGATAATGGAATGCTATAGTGAAATAAAAATATGTACTAGAGTATAATATATTCGATTATTATACAAAACAAAATATAAATTCGTATAAAATAAGGTAATAAACATACAAAATAAAATTAGTAGCGTAAACAGTTAATGGTAAGGATAGTATATATTTATTAGGCCAACGAAAGAATTTATTTTGAAGAAAGCAAGACGTTACAACAAACATATGCACATGAACAAATGGCTATTAATAAGTTTTCATAAATACGTCTCGAGCTAGTTTTTAGTTAGAAATATCTGAGACTTTGTGACAAGCGATTACAAAATCGTTCTTGGCAGTTGTGTATTCTCTGTCGGCAGCTTTCGCGTGTCGTTAAGAGGTAAGGTCTAGTCAGGATTTTCAAAAAATCGATATTTTTGCATTTCCTTAAAGTATGATATTTTGAATATATTCTCTGCAAATTTCAAGTTAATTCAATGAATAGTTTTTGAGAAGCCATAAAGTTACTAAAGGCAATGATCCTTGATGTATTAAATGTAATCATATAATAATAATAATATTATTATTATTAATATTATTAGTTTTATATAATATATTATAGTTTATATAAATGTAATTATCTTTGGCATAGAAAATAACATACTTATGAACAATATGTATATTTTTGCAAATGGGATTAGGCCGAACATACATGACATAGTACTGTTTTTAACTTCGAAAAAGGAGGAGGTTACTCAATTTGACATATGCAAATACATATACAAATACATATACAAATACATATACAAATACCTATACAAACTGTTATGTAGGGGTGTGCGGGATCCCGGTCGGGACGGGAATTCCTCCCGGGATCGGGATGGAATCCCGAGAATTTCAAAACCCCGAATACATCCGGGATCCCGAAACCATTCGGGATTCCCGAGAATTTCGAGATCCCGTAAATGTTCGGGATTCCCGGGAATTTCGAAATCCTGTACATTCGGATTGCTGAAATTTTCAAAAATAACAACACTTTCGGAAATCTCAGATATTATTCTATATCCCGTACATTGTCGGGAATCCCGAACATTTTGCGGGATCTCGTGTATTCTCGGGAATCTCGAATCAATCGGGATCCCGTATAAACTCGAGAATCCCGGACATTTTACGGGAATCCCGAATATTTTCGGGAATCCCGCACACCCCTACTGTTATGGTTTTGGTATTTAAGTGTCAAGTTAGATCCTTTGATTTGTATTTTATTAATACAGAATTGTAAAAGTAAAGATACGCTCTTTTACTCTCTTTCTCGTTGTTAACGTTCGCTCACAGCCACGTGTATATTCGTATTGAACTAAACGTTCGTTAGCGACTATTTTTGGGTATAACGGCTCGCGGTAAGGTCATACTCGTGTATGGTACATAACACACGTTACACACACAAAAGGAGAAGGCGTAATACTCTCAACACAAACACATATACATATATATATTTTATATCTGTTCACCGATTAAGCTATGTGAACCTGGCACCCGACTTTTCAAAAATGAATTTTTTTTTATAGAAAATAATAGTATTTAGTTTGTACTTGATTGTACCACAGATAGTTTCGTTTGTACCTTCATCAATTAATAATTAAAAAAAAATTAAAAAAATGATCAGCACCCGACATTGAGATTTTTGAAATCTGTTTTTTCTCTATTCTTTAGAATCGTTTGTACCCGTTTGTACAGCTTTTCTTTTCGTTTGTACCTCAATAGTTTAAATTTTACAAGCAGTTGTTTATACGCGTAAAAGAGAAATTCGTCAATTTTCAATATTCTTAAAATCTGTTTTCCTTCATTCTTTAGAATCGTTTGTACCCGTTTGCACCGCTTTTCTTTTCGTTTCTACCTCAATAGTATACATTTTACAAGCAATTGTTTATTCGCGTAACAGAGAAGTTCGTCAATTTTCAATATTCTTAAAATCTGTTTTTTCCCCATTCTTTAGAATCGTTTGTACCGCCTTTCGTTTCGTTCGTACCTCAATAGTTTAAAATTTACAAGCAATTGATACGCGTAAGGGTAGAAATCGTCAATTTTCAATATTTTTAAAATCCGTTTCTTCTCATTCTTTAGAATC
>NW_026532497.1:0-6641 GCF_026283585.1 Hylaeus volcanicus | reverse complement strand
CCAAGCAAAGCATACTACAATATACTTGAACAAAAATTACTAAATCATAGTATGAGTTGTATTATATTTGATCTGGTACTTCGTATGGCATGAAGTATGGAAAAAATGATAAATATGAAATCTTTTTTTACTGACATAACATAAAAATTCCAATTTATCCGTATTTTGTACATAGATGTGTAGTTTCTTTGTGCAAATGGAGAAGCAAAATAAGATAACATTTAACGAGAAAAATAAAAAAAAATATTTTTTTTAACATATTATCTAAACAAATGGGAATTTTGAAAATCTATTTACACCATCAAAATCGTCGTTCAAAAACATAAATTTCATCAATTTACGGCAAGCCTGTATCTCTAATGGTTTCCGAGATATTCAACAAAGTATGTTCTGCACCCACAACTTTGAGGGTTGATTTCAACCCCTTAAAGGGGATAATAGCAGGTAAAAAAAAATATGTGTCGAATGAATTTATGAGAACTACAAACCCACCAAGTTTCATCAAGATTGATCATTTACACTTCGGTATGGTCCCTTGTTAGATGAAGCTGAATCAGAATCCCTATTCTGATTATGTACGTTCAAATTTTGATATAACTAATCTCAATCCAAGTATTAATGGAATAACACAACTAAAAAATCAGAAGCAAACTCTTTATTTAATTTTTCCGCTAAATCTGCATTTTGATCGATTAGAATATAAAAACATTTTTGAAACGTTATTAAAATTGAAACAACTCATCAAAGATAACAGTTTTGTATTAATTCCTCCAGAAAAACACACTAACATAAAGGGTCCACAATTTCACGAAATGATTAAATTCATATTTCCCCAAAATAAAGTTAGAATATATAATACTGCAAAAATTATTCCCAAAAATCAAGACGAAATTAAGAAAATTTTGAAAGAAAACCACGATAGCAAGTTAGCGGGACATTATGGTTTTCATAAAACATATTCCCGAATTAAGGAAAATTCTTATTGGCCAAACATAAAAGGTGATATAAGGAAGTACATCGAGTCCTGTCATTCGTATCAAATAAATAAAACGAACTTTAAACCGACAAAACAACCAATGGAAATTACGACCACATCCGAAGTCCCATTTGAGAAAATAGCTGTCGATATAGTAGGCCCATTACCCCTTACGGAGTCAGGCAATAGATTTATTCTCACCATTCAGGACGATCTGACAAGATTTTGCCTAGGAAAATCAATCCCTAATCACGAGTCTTCAACTATTACTGAGGTCTGAACAGAAATCTTTATGAAGTTCGGAATACCGAAAATATTTTTAACCGATCAGGGACCTGATTTCATGTCCAACCTAATTAAAGATCTAAGCAAAATATTTAAAACTAAAGACGTAACTACAACGCCCTATCATCCGCAAACTAATGGCGCGCTTGAAAGATATCACCTAACTCTTAAAGATTACTTGAAGCATTATATTAAACCTAATCAGGTAGACTAGGATGAATACGTCCCGTTCGCAATGTTCAGCTATAACGTCTCAATACAGAAATCAACAAATTACACGCCGTACGAACTCTTCTTTGGCCGTAAACCATATTTACCTTCCTCAATAGTACAAGAACCTCAATTTCGTTATACCTACGACGACTACCTGCATCCTTACAATACCGAATGAACACTTCGTTTAAAATAGCTCGAGATAATTTATTACATTCCAAAACAAAGAGCAAAGAATATTATGATAAAAAAACTAATCCTATAAAATTCAAAGTAAACGATTTAGTATGTATTTTCCAAAAACAAACAAAACTCGGATTGAATGAAAAGTTAAGTCTCAATTTCAAAGGTCCTTTTAAGATAACCCGTGTATTTTCTGATAGTACCGTAGAAATCCAAATAGGTAACAAAAATCGGAAATATCACACTAATCTTCTAAAACATTATGTTGCAGATGAATTATCTGACAATACTTCAATTCCTTCTACTTCCAATTCCCGTAATTAATTATTATTTTACTAACACTCCGATAACCCACTCCAGTGGATTATTTTATAACAAGTTAGGCGTAGCGCGGATCGCTAATGCCGAATTGTCGTTACTAACACATAGAAGTATCAAATATTTGAAGGAAGCCAGGACCGTATTAAAATCGAATTTTCAACAAACACAAAATCTCTGTATGACAGCCTTAAAGGCCTCGCCAAAAAGTAATACGACTAATTTTACATGCGATCAAACTTTACAAGTATTAGAATTAGAACTACAGGGCATTGACGAAAAACACGAAATTTTATTGAATTTATTAGGACAGAAATTAAGTAAAAGGAAAAAGCGAGGAGTGATTAATGGAGCTTCATATGTATTTAATTGGATTTTTGGAACGCCTAATGCCGATGATGCTCAATACTATATGAATAGCATAAATATGTTGTTAAATGACAACAAGCAAACGCAAAATATATTAAAATCCCAGGTTCAGATAATTTCTAGTGCAGTACGGAATTTCAATAATTCTTTTCGCTTGCTTAGAATCAACGAAAATCTTTTGAATAAAAATAATAAATTAATCAACATATTTGTTGGCGATACCAATTTGCACCTACATCAACTAAAAATTGAATCATTAATTAACCAACAAAACATCTTTCTGTCTTCACTTACATCCGAGGTATTAAATAAATATAATGAAAATATAGAAATCATTAGTCTGGGTATTCACAATATTGTCTCACCCCTTATAATTACACCTAATGATCTATGTAAAGAATTGCAACAGTATAGAGGAGAATTCGAACTAGTATTGGATCCGAATTCTGAAAACATACATATCTTTTATAAATTAATGAAATGACAAATAATGTCGACTAATGAAATGATAATATATGCACTGAAATTACTATTAATTAAACAAACAGCATTCGACCTTTTCGATCTCATTCCATTTCCAGTTCAACATAAAAACACTTCCATGTTCTCTTACATTGAACCCACATCTCGTTACCTTCTGTTATCCCAATCCAAAACCATCTAATCGACCTTGCAAGTATTGTCAGATTGCGAGGAATATCTAGAAGGAAGGTACCTGTGCACAGACGTGCATGACAGGAAGATACTGGAGGAAGCAGCCTGCGAGATTCAACTATTGGCTCCTTCAACTACGCGAGTTCCTAAAGATTGCATATATGCCTATAAAAGACTTCAAAAAAGTAAAAAAATTACGCCAAGTACATGAAAAAGTGAGGACAATGAGGGCCGACGGTGAGATTTGGAAAAATATTGGACACAACAGCTGGATCTACACTCTTCAAGAACCAACGACCGATACCATTCTTTGTGGAGGGAATACGGATCATTTGGAGGATACTATTGCGCACAAAAATGGCATATTTCAAATCCGAAATCAGTGCAAAGCATATACAAATCAGTACCTACTGGAACCAACGAGGCACCTGGAGAAAAATATCTCCTACCATGTTCCTGCAATTAGTATAACGGACAACGATTGTTGCATTCCGCTACCCGAATTTCAACTAACAAATCCAGCAGTGTTGAAGCCGATGAGACTAGCAAACGAAGATCTGTTTGACCTTAAATACGCAGCAAAAAGCTGTCGGAAATCGAGGGGATATTAGCGGATAGGGCGAAGCAACCATTCACAACAACACATACAAAGTGGTATATGGTAGTACTCTATGTCCTGGGAGGATTGGCTGTATTCGTAGTCTGCGCAAAATTCTGTCGTTGTTTGAGCTGGAGAAGAATTATTCAGCGAATTTTCGGCTTGGCGAGAAATTCCAATAACGGAGAATCATTACCAGCTATTAGAAATTACGTCAACTGCACCTTTGACTCCGATATCCAGAGGGAGTATCGTGAGGCATCGCGGGACGTCATAATCTATAGGACCAAGGGAGATAGAACAAGGACTACCGACGAAACTGCGTACCTGGACGCGGCCACCGCAGAGGTTGAGAACTATTACCTGCCGTCCCAGGCAATCCCTAGTTACACCCGTATACAATATCGAGGAAGTACAACTCCATTATGAACTGTATTAAGAATGACCAGTATGAGTGAACTGTAAGAAGAATGATTTGTGTGTACAGTTATATTATGGTGTTAGTATAACTAGTTTATTCAAGCTCATATATTCGTAATCCTAAGTTGTTAGAAATTAGTATCGACGATAATAATATTATACTTAATTCTATAGCAATCTACGTAATTAGAAATCTCTTTTGACTTATTATCTAGAGACGCGGTAGCGTCTCGACGCCAAGTACATGAAAAATTATACGCCACCGTGTATACTGACGCTGGCGCTACCAGCGCCAACGAATGTTTCGATCAGCTGCGAATCCGTCCAAAGTTTGAAGGCGTCGACGAAGTAGAAAGAGACAGTTTGATGAAGAAGAAAGAGAGACTGACAAGGGAACGGGCCCAGATATGACGCTAATTTTTTGATGAGCCTTTGCACAGTGGAAAACTGAAGCGAATGATATTCAGTTTTGGGGGTAGACGATTTATAGTTTACGTTGTAAACTTTACGAGATATTCAACATTGAAGTTATTATTGGTGCTTACTTGGTGAATTATAAACGACTCATTCAATAGCGAATTCGGTGTGGACAGTAAAGCATCAGCATAATAATTCCTCTGTCGCGAGTTCGAGTCCCGTTGGAACATTCTTACACTATTTTTTTTTTCACTTTCTTTTAAAATAATGTTCGGATATATTTTTTTAAACAAACAATTTCCATTATGATGTACATGAACTTAGATGATAATTTTCGAAAAAGCAGTGGAAACAAAAATTTTAATCACCATGTATATCGAATGAATGCTTTAGATTCACAACTGCAAAATTGCTTATTTAATTCTACTGGGAATACCGCTTGATTTACGTTAATGATATGTACTCGATTTTTGGGTAGCCATGATGCGTACCAAGCATATCTATGTAGAATAGAGATAAATATATTGAAATTCATTATACAAATAGAAACAAGTACAACAATGTCTCGAAATAAGTAACTCGATCGGGACCGGCGAGTTGCTTATTTCGAAACAGTTATGGTATTTGGCTTGACCGTTCTCGAGCGTGACGAGAAGGAACCCGTAGACAAAACAGGGGGTTCGGTGTAGCGGCAAACTATAAAGTAATCGCTCGAGCACGGGTGTTATACTTTGGAGAATGATAGAAGATAACATGCTTTCTCATTTTAAGACTAGTAAAATCGAATGAATGGAACGTATACATGTACAACTAACAGTAGTATTCCGGAGAATACACACGCCAGAGAAAGAGAAAACATTACACACATTCTGTCCTCGTTACGCTTGGATTCTGTGCTATCGATGACTATTTCTTCAAAACAACTTGCACGCACAGAATCACTATCCATTTTCAACCTTTCAAACCTTCCTTCATGTGACTGTCACGATAAAACGAAATAAACTTACGACCAAACATAAAAATCGTTGTAAAGACTTACTCAACTACGGCAAGTAGGTATTCCGGCATGATATGTTACGTTAAAACATTAATTTCAACCTTAAAATATCCGTAAGGTAATATATAATATGAAGTATTATAGTACATGATATCCAAAAAGTATATTTCTGATAGAAAATTGAAATTAAAAAAAAATACAGCAATCGGGATTCGTACCCGGGGTCAAGCAGCGTTACAACCTAATATTCTACCAATGTATTCAACGAACCTTGCTAGATACTTTTATTGTACATCGAAAACAAACACCCATTCTGAAAAAGCCAAAATGGTTTTGCAGTACTACGACCCCCATAGGATGTCGTTGCAAAAGCGATTGCAACATCCGTGCCTACCCTTTGTTAGTGTGCTTTTTCTTATGTTATTACGTATACTCAAAAATAATGTTCCTAAACGTTTTACCTTTTTTATTATACAATATTTTTTACATTGCATACTATCATTACATTCCACAAATTAGTACTTTATTAGTTTCGTACCATATTATAAATATATCATATCAGTTTTTTATTATTTACTTCTTTGAAATTATCGTAACAGACTATTCTGTATCAATTAATTGCAATGCAATATAAACAACCTTAACATATACATGACGTTTCTTAACAATATAATATTGAATATATATACATATGCAAAAGTAAAATATATAAACTCGGGCGCTTCATACTCTTAGTACGGTACTGAACCATGCTGAAAGGCATTTGTAGATTATCGGTACACCAGCAGCAGAAGGGACGACACTAGCGCTATGGTGTGTTGTGGTGGAGAGCGTCAAACTCAAGCCATTGTGCAAGCGCATCAGTCTTCTTGATTTCATAACGACAACACCAATGTAATTTTATGAAGCGAGGAAGCGACCTTTCCGGCTGATTCTTTTTTAAACTGTTCCTTATAAAATTCCGCTGCGGGGGATAGTTACACATTTTGCAATTTCGCTTTTGAAACATGCTAAAAATACGTTCAAAGGCAGGAAATTTTTTTTTTTCAATTTTTTCCAAAAAACGCTTGACGAGACGATAGTTTTACTTTCCCTGATTACGAAATGCATAATTATTATATGTTTTTTTCATTATTGTGGCTGATAAACGGGAATAACTATCTAGTAGTTCACCAACTTTCCGTTGGTGGCTCCAGTTTGTCTCCTGCGCA
>NW_026532496.1:0-3038 GCF_026283585.1 Hylaeus volcanicus | reverse complement strand
CAAATACCGCATTGTTCATCAATTTATACAAATTCTTTTCAAAATCGTTTGTAGCGAGAGTTCGAAACTTTGTATTTAATTCGATGTAGTCGCGGAGCCAGGGTGATTGTGCGAATTGGAGGACGCGGTGTATCTTTGTAATACGAATACCATGTCGCGTGCATTGCTGCAGGTTACGATAGTGGATAACGTAGCGCTGCTTATCGTATAGAGTTGCGAGCAGCTTGTCCTCTCTTTTGCCAGGTGGTTTGGCACGTGTGGGACAGAACCGCAGGTCCGCGTGAATGTCGTGCAAGCGTTACGGATATTCTAGATCAACCTCTAGAATATAACCCGTGGGCGAATCGGCAGCAATCGAAGACACGTCAAAGTTTGCAACGTTGTCGACCATCGAAATTCTGCATATGACAATGGTTGACACATTGCCCACCCATACAGATTATTCACATCAAAGTACATCAAGTACGACGACGCTTTCGATGGATCGTACGACTGCATGTACTTATTATTGGCTATCACGTATCTACCTGAACACTGGCTTAATCCGCCGCGTATACCGCGTTCGATAAACAGGACCATGTCGATATCTGTTAGTAGTTCGAAATTAACTTTTGTATGCTTCAGCATGGCATCCCACGTAAAACCGGGCAGAGTGTAATAATACGCGGGATCGAGTCCGTAACTTGTTATACAGCTTTCACGAAAATTTTCAAAAATATCAGCCAACAGCAAGACATCTGTTTTCAAATATAAATCGCTATACTCGCCCAGCGTTTGAATGGAAAACCGTATCCACGCGTTCTCGGCGTGCGCGTACTCGCTCTCCGATACTGTATCACCCGTCAAGGAACTGTAAAATGATTCGCGCGATGGCAAACATGATTGTTCCAACTTTTCGGCACAGTCAATGTACTCGTACGGAAAAACACCCTATCGCGTTAATAATTCGAAATCTTCGGTAGACAAATTTTGAAACTCAGTTTGTAAAATTCTTAATTTGCTTTTATCTAAGAAAGACGCTAATTTATCGAGACTGGTAGTCAAGAATTTGTATGAATCGATGAATCTCAATTTTATACAATTTCGTGACGGTCCATTTGGATCTTTGACACTTTTTGTGAACGAGATGTACTTTTCTTTTGCTATCGGCAATACACTGACGGCACCCTCGAAAGCTATAGCTATTTCTTCGATAATAAAATGCGAATCGTAACCGGACAAATGATGAAAAACTATGGGAATGCAAAAAGAGTTTTTATAATTTAGATTACAATTGGAGTGCGCGTGACCTCTGTACCGACCGGTTAGATGGCAATGATCGCGAACCCTTGTATCGTTTTCTCCAAACGGTTTTTCGCAAATGTGACAATGCGTCGCGTTGCGAAATGTCTCCTACTGTTCGCTCGTTAAATCATCCATTTGTATGTTATTTGATCAAATTGATTTAACAAAATGTGCCAAATTCTTTAATTCTTCGACGAACCAGGAAACACAATTCGCATCACGACGACATTGGTACACCGACAAGGACGACTCGTACGCGCATTGAACATAATATGCAATACTAAATACTTTATGATGCTGGTACGTGGATCTTGGTGCTTATCGATCAGTTTTCTCCAGAATGCACTCGAGGTCGGCGTACACCACAAATGGATGTCACTCTTTCCGGATGTAGTAGTCGAAGCTAAGCCACTTGCTTTCATCATCTGGTAATACGATTGCGCATTCGTTCATCTTCTCGCAATCTACGGTGTGAGCTTCTAGCTTCTCACTCGAACTAAAGTAGTGCAAGCATCTGCAATAAAAAGACATAAATTTTTTTTCAAACATAACATATTTAAAAAATAAAAAAGAATTATTATTATTATATACATACCTATCGCAAAAGTATTTTCGATGATTCTTTTTACTCAATTGTGAGCTCACGAGGCGAGACAAGTTTTTGATCTACGCGAAATGTCCTACGCCGTTTGCTCCTTCTAAATACAGCAAATTGACGTGTCTCTCCATCTTCTGTGTGGCGAGCCGTATCGGCAGAACCTTCTTCTCTTCAGTGGTGTAGACGCTGATGGAGATGTTGTTGACGTGTTCAAACTTTTTAATTTGGTTCAATTTCATTGGAAATTCGATATCCTGGATATTCAACACTATTGAATAATGAGGATATACCGGTGCCCGACATGTGTTCCTTTCGGCTGGATGCAGAGCGGCCACGCGAAACATGCATTGTCGTTCAAGCATATATTGATTACAGCTCTCTTTAGTTGTATTTCTCGCGGTAATTGTATGTTACATCCACCATGCAGCGGTATATATTTATTCACGTTAACAATTAAATTGAGTATAAGCGGCAGTGCCCATCTGCTATACCGTTCTTGAAATTCTTCCAGCGATGCTAGAGTGGGTTCGACGACGCGTTGCTCGTACTACTCTTCGCGATTGATCGCGCCGAAGATTTCAGTTTTTCGTGCTGATAGTCTTGTTTGAGCGTTTATCACTCGCTACAAACTCTCCATTAAACGCGGTATTCACTTTTAGTGTCTTATGTTTCACCAATGCACTCCGTATATGCTCGAGCAGAACGTCTCTCGCATCCTGAAGAAAGTTACGCGGTTCGATGTAGTGGGAATTTAAAACAGCGCCGGTTAATACGCGGCTCTCGAACGCAGTGTACATTTCACGCCACAAGAGTCCAGTGCTTGAATGGCCGGCACCTTCGTACACGAAACGTCTGCGCAACGAATACTTTAGACTATCGAGACGTGCGATACGAGCGATCAACGATTGTTGAACACCGATCGATAATCGAGGGCGTTTTGCTCGACTATGTTCTTCCACCGACTCGAGGCACTCGTTGCATCGTTCTTCCCATGCGAGGTATTCTCCTTGCGAAGTCAATCGATCGGCCTGGTCCCACAATCGACTTTCCATTTCCAAGAGTTCTTCCATGGTTGCACTCACTTCTTCGCTGGGGGGTCACTACAGAACGGTTTGAATGCAGTTCAATCTGCAGCACAATTTTTATACTCTAGGTC
>NW_026532495.1:0-3063 GCF_026283585.1 Hylaeus volcanicus | reverse complement strand
CTTTTGTTGTTATTACGACGTGTGTAGTATCGGGGAATCGCCCCAGTCTTCATATATAAAATTTTTATCAGTGCCAAGTGCACATAAATCACGCCTATTCTTTTCTCGTCACACACATCCGCTGTTATAACGAGTAGTATCACCGTGATTCTCAGTACAACTGCTCTCCTAAGGTGTCAAGCGCGTGGACTCCTCCAACAATCCCCTAACATTTTATCCACACCCTCTTCCTCTCATCTCTGGGCGAAACTCGTTTTCAGCCGGAACTAAGACCCCCTATACATTCCGATTCTGTGGCGAATCTAGCATTCGGCCTGAATCAATCCCTTGTTCTTAATTCCTGAGCGAAACTCCCTTTCTGCCGGAACCAAGATCTTCCCCACCATTCCGATTCTGTGGCGAATCTCGCATTCAGCCTGAATCATTACCCTCCTTTTGAGAACCCCTCCAACCCTTGGGGAAACTCGTTTTCGGCCGGACTCGAGACCCCTTCACATCTAAGATTCTAGGGCGAAACCAGTTTTCAGCCCGAATCAACTCCCATAATCCCTCCCCCCTTAACCCTTTGGCGAAACTCGTTTTCTGCCGGGGTTAGACCCCTCCTTCTATTGTTCACTCAAGAAGAGCGGGGTTATTTCCTCGGCGAAACCCGTTTTCAGTCGGAATGAAGATCCCTAAATTCGTTGCCCCTGTCCCCTGATTCTCAGGCGAAACCCGTTTTCTGCCGTGAATCAGCCCCCTACTTACCTCACCACACGCATACTTACCCTCTAGACCGGACCTACCTGTAATAATTCATCCATATACTTACCTTTCAACTCACCCTATTACTTACCTGCTCGACCACGATTTACCTGAAACAGTTTATTCTTATACTTACCTTACAATTCATCCAACTACTTACCTGTTTGGCCACGACCTACCTGGAATAGTTCATCCACATACTTACCTGATAACCTAAAAACCCCACGCATTTTCCCCGAATTCTTTCCCTTTCCCACAAAACCCCTTGCTACGCGCTCGACACCCGAGTCAGCAGCTCGAGTGCCATTTCGCACGTGACACATAATCCCAACTATGTAATTAGCGTCAGGGCTAGGGCATAACGTAGTCTCAAGATCGTCAGCGCTGGGACATAACGGCTCGGAAAGAAAAGAAAAAAAAACGGGCAGGGGATGGCTGCACGTTACACCTCCCCCCCTCGGATAAGAAATTTTTATGTATACAAAATTTCGAGTTTGAGTCACTGGAGTCGGGAAAGCATCCGAAGCGCACCAGCGGCTAGAATAGAATCGCTCATGTGGCGAGGCGTTATCGCTAGAAATATTAATACCTTGCACTCATTCCATCTCGGGTCGCACGCTCTAGAGCACGCAGATACATGTACACATAAAAATAGTCTCGAAAGACGCGGCGTTAACGCAGTACAAGGTGAGTGCTTTGGAAATTACGAATAGTAAGTATAAAGAGTGATATTACGCAATAAGCAAAAAGAAAGTACACTGCCAATTAAATACAGTAAGTGTGAAGTGAATTGAACGCGGCAAGTACGCAGTTATTAGTGAGTAAGGCGAGTGTCCAGTTATTAAGCATAATATAAAAATATAATATTAAAAGTATTAAGCGTAATATAATGTTAAAGGAATACGGTAAGTATGTAGCTAATAAGCACAACATGGAACATAAGATTAAGCGCGCATTTCCCTTATTTCGTTTTGAAAATGCAAGCCTTGACAAGCATACATGATATAGCATTACGCCAGTAAGCATATAAAAGAACAATATTAAGTGAATGTGGCAAGTATATGGATATCAAATGAGTACAGTAAGTATTGTGACGTCATGCGTATTTCCACCCCAGAATTTTGCTAAGTACTCATAATTAAACTCAAACAGTGTGGTAGTTCGTGGATCAAAATACCATAAGTTCTTACCAACCAACTGCAAAAACCATTTAGTATAGTTAGACTTTACATTTAATATACCTAGAATTAAATACGACTCTTGTGCACAGACAACGAACGAAATCCAAAGGTACTAACATAAACGAATTAAAAGAAATAAGAATTACTAGGAGGAAACGCTATGCTCCAACTACTCAAACATTACAATTCAATATTCAAATAATTAACAATAATTATTTCATTATTGTTGAAACGCTCAAATCGCTAAAATCCATAGAGTAAAATATTGCATTCTCACTATTAATTGTCAACTCGGAAATCGCATAAATAATTTAACATTAATTAATTATTGTTTAAACGGTTAAATAATTAAAATCGGTCATGGATTAAGGGCCGAATGTAACACCTCATACAAACATCAAAATCGCCTAAATTTGTATTTAAAATCGTTAATAAACAATTGCGTTAAACCTAGGGTTAAATAAATAGGAAATTTGTTAACTAATAAGAAAACGCCTAATTATCAGCATATACGCGACACAGCTTCGCCTCAATATTAATAATTAAGCGCCTGAATTCATTAATAATAGTTTACAACAATCACATGAACTATTATTTTAATAAATGAGAAATTTATTGAATAAATCCAAAAGGTAAAATCAAACTTAATTCTTGATTTCCATTCCTATGCTAAGGCGTCTAATTGTTGTTAAAAATTGTTAACAACAACCTACATACATTACTTTCGACAGAAGTGAAGCCTGTCAAGTAATGCAAATTCCGCGTCCAACACGCAAATCCAACCTACTCTCTAACTTCCACGAGCATCCAAGCTCGTTAACGAATGTTAACAACAATTATTATTAATCACTATTTCCAATAAATATGAAATTTATTGAATAGTATTAATATTTACGCCCAGCGCACGAATTTTTTTTTTTTTTTTTTTTTCTTTTTTTTAATCCAACTTACACTCATTACCTATGTTAACTCAGGATTAGTATAGTTGGGAGCATGAGGCTGGACGCACGCTTTCCTGGCACTGGGGCAGTTGATCGAGGTCACCATGCCTCTTCCACAAACCTCCAGGTCGGGTCAAAAACCACGACCTAGCTGATATTCCCTTACACCAGGGTGGCGCTTCGGCGTCCTCCTGGGC
>NW_026532494.1:0-4136 GCF_026283585.1 Hylaeus volcanicus | reverse complement strand
ATTGTTTAGTCGGCGGTTGTAAAGTATAGTTATACATAATTATACAGGAGTAAGGAAGTGTATACTTGTGCATATAGATATGTACTGTAAATATAAATTATGATCTTTTTAAATGTATATAAGTATTGTTATTGCAAAATTCCTATTGTTTGCTACGACTCGGCAACGAGTAACTGATCGAGATGATTTCATGATGTTCCCATGTAGAAAAATGTATAAATTTCTTAAATTGATATCATTTATTTCAATTTCAATTTTAGTAAGTTTACCTATATTTGAATATTATAAAATTGTAACATGTATATTTTGTCCATTAAACCAAATTTTATTTTGACTAATTACAAGAATATTTATTATATTAACATGATTAGGAAGACAATTAATTGAATATCCTAATATTGAACTTAGTCAAATTTGAACATTCATGAAATCTTAATTGGCATATATTAATACTTAAATATTTATAAATAGTTAATGGTATAATAGTTATAACAACACCGCATGTACAAATTGCGTATTCAAACAGAACAAATCAGAGTGAAATCAGTGTTCGACCATGTTGTGACTCGCATGCAGAATTCCTTCACTTTAAGGTCGCTTAAAAAAGCACATTTAAAAATTAACTTCGGCGCAGGTCGAATCATAAACAATGACCAGCACCAACATGTGGCCGCCAAGTAGCCAAATAAAGAAGCCTTCGCCAAGGTTTGCCGATAACCTAAAGTGCAAATCTTGCCGAGTTCTGGTTTATAGTATAGAACGGCTAGTACGCTGCTTTACCCGTTCGATGCTGTTGTAACTATTATACTATTAACTATTTATAAATATTTAAATATTAATTTATGCCAATTAAGATTTCATGAATGTTCAAATTTCACTAAGTTCAATATTAGGATATTCAATTAATTGTCTTTCTAATCATGTTAATATAATAAATGTTCTTGTAATTTGTTACGTATACAGAAACTCTCCGTCTTTAGAAGCTCGCGTTCATTAATCTTATTTTATCTACCCTTCTGGAATTTGGAGCTCGGTCTCACTGGAGTGCATCCTGCAGCTGCATCCTCTTAATATCATCTTTGACTCGCGTTGCGTGGGATACTTTCTAATCTACCCTTTTCCCAGGGCACACAGCTGCCGACCTCAGAGCAACGAAAATCCTAACCGTCAAATTTCCTAATATGGAAATCACTGGCAGTTCCCCACCAACAGGGATATATAAACCCACGATTTTCGTTGCTCGGGGGCTAGTACGAAAGAGTTACTCGTTAGAGACACATTGATCGTCTGTAGAGTAGCACTCTAATGAGATCGGGCTTCAGTTCCTTTCGATCATTGTTACCACATAGATCCGCGAAGACGGTTTTAAAATCTATTACGGCCATAAAAGTACTCTCGACCCCCGCATCGCCAGTGGGTCAACACCGCGCAACACTTAGGTAATGTTAACTTCATACACTAACCGCGACAACACGACACTGGACACTTGTAATTAGTATAGTTATTTTTGAATATATACTCTTTGTGTAAACTTAAAAGTCTGTAAGATCAATCATCAAACCTTTACTTTGAAATCACCAATCCTAGCCAGTGTAATGATCCCACAACATAATAACTTTACCGCTCGAGTTATTATTCTATTAAATTAACAAGTTGCGAGGCTTTATTAACGGGGATTATGACCTGACTTCGCGTCAAAGGCGTCTGCGTTTGTCTCCAATAACCAAGCCAACCAAACACCTTAACCTACGGTTACCCTTCACTGGGAGATACTGATTCCTGCAACTATCTGACTTCGCGTCAGAGTCGTCTGCATTATCTACTCTATCCTCAAATCTTCGGTTCCATTGATACATACTAATTAATTGTATCGATGCAATTCTCGAATCCACCCCACTCGCAGGGATCTACACGCGCATCGCTATCGCCCTGGCTCGTAACAAATTAGTCAAAATAAAATTTGGTTTAATGGACAAAATATACATGTTCCAATTTTATAATATTCAAATATAGGTAAATTACTAAAATTGAAATTGAAATAAATGATATCAATTTAAGAAATTTATAAATTTTTCTACATGGGAACATCATGAAAACAACTCGATCAGTTACTCGTTGCCGAGTCGTAGCAAACAATAGGAATTTTGTAATAAGAATACTTTTAAACATTTAAAAAGACCATAATTTATATCTACAGTACACATCTATATGCACAAGTATACACTTCCTTACTCCTGTATAGGCTTCCGTTTAGTGGGTGGTTTTGTGAGTGAATGTAGAAAAGGTGTTGGCAGGGAAAAGTGAAGAAGTTGGGGTGAAGGAAAGGAGAAAGGAAGGGCGAAAGTGGGTGTAAGGGGAAAGAGTGTAGGATGGAGTGTGAGTGTGTGAAGGGAGAGTGAAGGGAGTTGCAGGAAAGTGTCAGGAGGCGAATGATAGTGTGAGAGAAAAGTGAGGTTAGGAAGATTAGATGGACGATTTGAGATAGTGAGGGAGACGAAGGAAAGACGCGGAGAGGCAAGGGGAATAAAGGGAAAGACAGGAAAAGGTGGAAGGAGTTATATAAGAGAAGAAAAGGGCTAGTAAGCGAGAAGAAGGGAAGTGGCCGGTACAGTCAGGAGGAAGAGGTAGGGTGAGGTGAGGAGAAAGATTTAGGCGGGAAGAGGACAGAGTAGGAAAAAGAGGCGCGTAGCGGAAAGGCCGGGAAGGAAAGAGTCGATAAAAAGGAGGAGATAAGAAGGAGTCGGTAAAGTAGGGCGCGGGAAGCAGGTGATAGAGAGCAGGCAAAAGGTTAGGAGCGGAGGAAGAAATGAGGGATATGGAAGGAGAGAAAAAAGGGGGGGAGCAGAGGGCTGGGGGTAGGGACAAGGAGTGCAAAGGGCGGAGAATGTAGTGAAAGGGGTAAGAGGAGGAGAAGGGAGCGAGGGAAGGAAGAAGGACCTGGAGGATTTCTTCAAAGTGGGAAAAGGGAGTGAGAAAGAGGGGGAAGCATCGGGGGGAGGAGGAAGAGATATATTCCAAAAAAGTGGGCTGACACCAAGGTCGCCAGGGAGGGAGGATGAAAGGGTGGATAGAATGGGAATAGAAAAGTTGATAAGGATTATGGCGGAGTTGAAGGGGGAGATGAAAGAGATGGGGGAGAAATTGGTGGGAAGGATAGAGGAGTCGAGGGAGGAGGTGCGAGAGATGGAGGCGTTGGAGGGGACAACGAGGGGGCAGATGGGAGATATAAAAGAGATAATAGAGGGATCGATTAGGGAAGTGAGGGAGGAGATGAGGAGGAGAGAGGAGGAGTGGAGGGCAGAGAAGGAGGAACTAAGGGAAAAAATAGAGGAGCTGGAAGAGAGGGTAAGAGAGATAGGAGGGAAAGACAGAAGAGAGGGAGGGGGGAGAGGGAATGAAAGGAAAAGCTGAAAGGGCTAGAGAGAAGAGTGGAAATGACAGACACATAAGAACGGAAGAAAGAGGCGGTAAAGGAGGTGTTGAAGAGGCTAGGGGTAGAAGGGGAGGTGGAAAGTGCAAGGCAGGTTGGGCAGATTGGGGAGAGTGGGAAGGGAATGGTGGTGGCAAGGCTACAGGATGATATGATGAGAAAGGAGGTTTTTAGGAAGAGGAGGGATTTAGGGAGAGGAAGGAAAAGAATACAGGAGGACCTTACACAGAAGTAGAGGAGAATGCAGTGGAAGTTGAGGGAGATTGCAGAGCAGGAAAGAAGAGCGAGTGGAAGGGCGATAGTAGGATATGGGAAAATATGTATAGGGAATATATGGTGGAGGTGGAGTGAGGAGGAGGAAAGGTTAGAGAGGATAAGAATGGATCTGGGGAGTGGATGAGGGAAGGATCGGGGAGGATGGGGAATGCCCCGGAAGCGGGGGCGCAATGCGGCGTTCTCTCTCTTTCTCTCTCTCTTGCGTTTCTTACGTTATTGTTTTTGTATATAGAGATTAATTGTAGGATAAAGATAGGTTAAGGATAGAATAAGTTATGATAAGGGTAATTTAAGGTTAAAGTAAGTCTAAGGAGTAAGGAAATGTAAATGGAAGTGGGGCCATGCAAACCCCTTGGGGATACATCAAATAAATACAAATACTACTGTATAATTATGTATAACTATACTTTACAACCGCCGACTAAACAAT
>NW_026532493.1:0-4002 GCF_026283585.1 Hylaeus volcanicus | reverse complement strand
CATGGATAATCTAAAACACAAAAAACAAACCGTGGTAGGAGGGTGTGCAGAGGGAGGTGTTGGAGATGTGTCTCGTCTCGGCGACGCAACACCTGTTGTGGTGCTGAGGCGATCCACGGCGTCGGCGGTGAATGGCACAGCCGCAAGGGGTGGCAGACCGAGATCGGTCCCCAGTGCGGGCGTCGGACAATGGGGAGACGCGACCTCCCCCAACCCCTTTGCCGTCCACCTCCGCAGAGGTGACGCCAGAGGAGGACGGATGGCGGCTCCATAGTGAAGCTACGCCCCTGAAAGAGGGCTCCAGGCGGCTCCGCAGCGGAAAACGCCGAGCACCACGTCGTCTCTCGGACAACGAGGACGAGGAGGGGGGAGACTCGGACACATCCCTCGAGTCCGCTACATCGATGACGAGCAGCCGCTCGTCATCAATGAAAAGGGGCAAGTGTGCAACCGTGGAGGATTTTGTACGCTCGGTGGAGGCCAAGACCCGGTACTTGGAATCTTCCAGAGCGGAGAGAGAGGTCCAGGAATGCCTGGCCATCTTGGACCCCTCGGTACCTCCTCGTCGGCCGAGTAGGTCGGCCATACCCGTACCTGAAGAGGCGAAACTGAGCCGCGAAATGCAGGCGAAGCCCACGGCTGAGGTGGCGGCATTCGTACTGGAGGCGGCGCCGACAGAGGCGGCTGCAAACAAAGCGCCTGCGTGTCCCCAAAACCCACCATCTGGGGACGGACTGCTGCAGCAGATCGCCGCCATGATTGACGCTAAATTGGCGTCGTTTAGGCGGGAGCTGCTGCCAGCGGGCGTTGGAGGACTGGGGGGAGGCGCATCCGGGGCCAGCCTTGAGCAGAGGCCCTCAAAGAAGAAGAGGGCAGCGGAGGCCTCGGCTCAAACGCGGCTTCGTCAGCAGCCGAGCGGTACTGGGCCGTCGAAGAGCGGCACTAGGATGCCGCAGATACCGGCGGCTGTGGCCGAGGCCGCGAAACCGGCTGGCGGGCGCAATAGCACCCCTGCCGCGGTTGCTCCGGCTGCGCAACAGGAGTGGGCAAAAGTGGTAGGGCGCAGGGCCAAAAGGCCGCTACCACTAAAAAGGCCGCTGCGCCCTCCACTAAGGGAGGAACACCACTTGGTGCTAAGGCAAAGGAGGCCCAGAAGAAGGGTAAGGTGGCGCTCCCACCCCGTCCGCCGAGTACGGCGGCCGTCACTATGACCGTACCGGCGGACAGAAATTTGTCGTACGCCGAGGCGATGACCATGGCCAGGTCGCAGATTAACCTGGCCGATATTGGCATCGACGCTGTGCGACCGAGGAGGGGCGTCACCGGGGCCCTTGTCTTGGAAGTACCGGGCGAAGGTGGAGCGGCGAAGGCGGATGCCCTCGCCGCAAAGATGACGGAGGCTCTGGCCCGGACTGGGGTGCGTATCGCGAGGCCCACAAAGAAAGCGGAAATAAGAATCCGTGGTCTCGTCGATTCCGTCACCCCGGCGGAGGTGGCCAGAGCCGTTGCGACGGTCGGAAGCTGCACCGAGGGGGACGTTAAGACCGGCGATATCCGGACCGCCCCCTCAGGCCTGGGGACCATATGGGTCCGGTGCCCTGCGGCTACTGCCAGGAAACTGGCGGTCGCTGGAAAGCTGGCCGTAGAGTGGTTCCGGTCCACGGTGGAGTCCCTCGCGGCGCGCCCCCTGCAGTGTTACCGCTGCCTGGAGATGGGGCACACGAGGCAGCGGTGCACAGCTGCCGTGGACAGGTCCGAGTGGTGCTATAACTGCGGCGGCTCGGACTACAAGGCGGCGGCGTGCTCCGTTTGCACTGATAATGGGAGGCCAGCCGGGCACAGGCTGGGTAGTCGAGCTTGTCCCGCTACCCAAAAGTAGGCCAGGGGGAGACAGAGCGCTGGGCCAAAGGCATCAGGCCCAGCTGCTGCGAGGGTGACGCTGGCCGTCGCCCAGTTGGTGAAGAAGTCGGTCCCGCAGGAACCCGGGGTGGCTCCAGTGGTTGCCGATGCTACGACGGCCATGGAGACCACTCCTTAAATTGTATGATGGGTCCTTCGGGACCGATTATACAGATAAATTTAAACCACTCGGCCAGGGCACAGGATCTCCTGATGCAAACCCTGGTCGAGTGGGGTGCCGGGCTGGCAGTGGTGGCGGAGCCGTATAGAGTCCCCGATCATCCATACTGGATGGGGGACCTTTTGGGCTCCGCCGCCATTGCGTGGAGTGGAAGGCCGGGAACCCCGCCGCTGGAGCTGTTAGAATGTGGTAGGGGTTACCTGGCCGTAGATTGGGGAGGTATCGCGGTGGTGGCGATATATGCGCAGCCGAGCTGGTCCCTTGCGAGCTTTGAAGGGTATCTGGACGAGGTTGGGAGATGCATCTCCCGCTGCCTCCCTCGTCCGGTGCTCGTCCTGCGGGATTTTAACTCCAAGGCTCAAGCCTGGGGGTCCCCTCGGTCTGACGCAAGGGTCCATGAAGTTATCGACTGGGCGGCTGGACTGGAGCTCCGTTTGCTCAATACGGGCTCCGTCCATACGTGCGTGCGGCACAATAGGGGGTCCATTGTAGACCTCACATGGGCATCCCCTGCAGCCGCGCGACGTATTTCGGGGTGGAGAGTGGCGGCAGAGGCCGAATCGTTATCGTACCACAGGTACGTGGTCATCGGCGGCTCTCCGCCGATCAGAGTACCCCCCGACGCCGTCCAGCGGCGGCAAGGCCGCCACAGCGATGGGCCTTGAAGAGGCTCGATCAGGACGCCCTGATGGCGGCAGCCCTGGTCGTGGCCTGGCCCGAACATCCGGCCGGGCCTGTCGACGGGCAGGTGGAAGCTCAGTGGCTCCGGGGCGCTATGACGTCCATTTGTGACGCCGCTATGCCCCGGGCCAGGGTCCACCCGAGGAGGGCGGTGTACTGGTGGTCGCGCGACAATGCGGATTTACGCATCGAATGCATACGCGCGCGACGCCAGTACGCCCGTGCCCGTCGGCGACGACGCGCAGATTTGGAGAGGGCTGCCGAGCTGTATAGGGCATACCGCGAGAAGGTCGTGGCCCTGCAGCTGGCCATCAAACGGGCTAAGGTCCAGGCTTGGAAGAATCTCCTCGGCTCTCTGGACAGGGATCCATGGGGGCACCCCTACAAGATGGTGATGGGGCGGCTTCGCCCTTGGGCGCCCCCGCTCACGGAGAGCCAGACCCCCAATTTCTAGGGCGTGTCGTGGTCGCGCTTTTTCCCCCTAGCGGGGAGGCGACCCGACCATTGCCCGGGACGGAGGGCCGCGAAGTTGAGCAGCCCCCCGTTGTGAGGGTCACGGATGGGGAGATGGCCGCGGTTATCCGGTGGCTTCGGGGTAAGAATACCGCCCCGGGGCCGGATGAGATACCTGGCAAAATCTGGACCTTGGCCGTGGGCGTTCTGTTCGGGAAAATACAGGGGATGTTCTCCACCTGCTTGGAGTCGGGGGTGTTTCCCCGGCTTTGGAAGAATGGGCGGATGGTCCTCCTTAGGAAGGATGGAAGGCCCGCGGATTCTCCCTCCCCGTACCGGCCGATATGTCTCCTGGACGAGGTGAGGAAGATGCTAGAACGCATCATCGCTTCCCGCCTCTCCAGCCACCTGTCGCGCGTTGGTCCCGATCTAGCTGACTGCCAAGTCGGCTTCCGAGAGGGCCGGTCAACCGTTGACGCTATTAAGCGCGTCCGGTCCCTCTCGGAGGGTGCAGTCACCCGGGGCGGGGTGTGCATAGCGACATCAATGGATATCGTAAACGCTTTTAACATCCTGCTGTGAAAAGCCATAAGGGAGGCACTAATTTACCATCAAGTGCCTCCCTATCTGAGGCAGGGGCCTATCTGAGCAACAGGTGGATAGAGTACCCGTGCCGGTACGGTATGGAACGGATCGAGGAGGACCGAGGTGTCCCACAGGTCTCAGTTTTGGGCCCGTTGGTGTGGGACCTCGGCTACGATGCGGTCCTGCGGGCCCCGCTTCCCGAC
>NW_026532492.1:0-13310 GCF_026283585.1 Hylaeus volcanicus | reverse complement strand
AGTTTAAATAGAAATTATTTCACACTTTTCACTGCATTTTCCCATACTTTTAAGCAATTATATCTAGAGCTAGTGCGTATTCATATAAATTAACTAGAAATTATTTCATACTTTTCACTGTACCTTTCGTGAAGTCGGTTAAATTTTTTTTCCAAAAAATTATTTTATTTTACTCTTTTTAGTGGCAATCTATAACCAATAGGTTTCATGCAATAACAACAGTTATGAGCAATATACAGGGTGACCCAAAAACGTTGGAGGTCCTTGAAAAGACTTGTTTCGCGGGCGAGGGCCCCGCCCCGGCCGAAACAAGTTTTTCTTAGAGAAAATGTTGCTCGACGCTTCGTTAAGCAGATATTCCAGAAACAGAAACTCCCGACCAATCAGAGCGCGAGTATGCCGGCGGAGCGCCTGCGGTAGCATAGCCGGCATACTCGCGCTCTGATTGGTCGGGTGTTTCTGTCAATATCTCCTTAACTAAGCCCCGAACAACATTTTCGTTAAGAAAAAATGGTTTCCACCCCCCCCCCCCCCCCCTCCCCGAAACAACCCATTCAAGGACATCCAACATTTTTTGGACACCCTGTATAATTGCAAATGGGATTATCAAGAATACATCTGCAACTACATGTGAAAGAATTGATTGCGTTTGGTAAATTCCTTGTCGAGCTGCACCAGAGCATAGCAATTTCGCACCAACAATGGTTTTATAAACAATAAAAGTGTCCATAAATTTTTGCAAATGAGAACATCACGAACTCATCTATCATGAAATGCGGAAGATTCCATCGCGCTCGGTAATTTCCTCACCGAGTTACATCATATAATAGGAATTTTGAGATAACAATAGTTATAAACAATACAGAAATTCATAAATTTTTGCATCTGTGATCATTGCGAAAATCTCTCCGGCAGCAAAATGTAAGGGGTTTCATCAATTTCATCGGTTTCAGGCCAAACATACGTGAAATAGTACGCTTTTTGCGATAAAAAGTGATATAAAGTGGTAAAAAATAAGACAAGGACAAATGTTTTGCTATGGGACCAAATGGCAAATGCTCTTCCAGATGCAAGGAGTTTGAATCCGATTGGTCCATCCGTCTCGGAGTAAGAAACAAGACAAAATGTTTCTGTTTAAAAAAAAAGAAAACGGGTAAAAAATGACAAATAACAAAATGTTTCTTTTACGCGACCAACTGGAAGAAATATTCGACAAAATGCAAGAGATTTCACTCCGATTCATCAAGCCATCTCGATGTAATCGGCAAGCATACCCAAAAATCACGGTTTTTTGGTAAAAATACGGGTAAAAAATGACAAATCGCAAAAGTCTTGACAGCAGGACCACCGGGGGAACATGGTCTACAAGATGCAACAGGATTCATTCCGATTGGTCAAGCCATCTCGGCGTAATCGGTGAACAGACATTAAAAAAAAAAAAAAAAAATATATATATATATATATATATATACATGTCGAATTGAGTAACCTCCTCCTTTCCGAAGTCGGTTAAAAACAAAAGTAATCAAGGAAACGGCAGTTAGCACAGGACCCTCTAACCGTGCGTCCAAGTAAATAATTACAGGACGAGGGACTGCCTCTGATGATTATAACTTGAACTACTATTTTCTTTATCGTCTTCTTTCAGTTTTTCTTTATAACAGTGCGACTGAAGAATACATATATGTTAGTTCAATTTTTTTGTTTGTTTGTTAAAAGGAAGAAATATATACATATGTACGTTTTGTTACGCTTTGCTAGAGTGAACCTGTTAATCCCCTTACAGTGTATTGTAGGTTGTCGATGTAGCATCGACAGTTGTCGACAATCTGTATGCTTCCTTGAGAGTCTGAACCGTGACGAATCGCCTAACGCAAATGAGCTCAGGTCTGCGGACAGTGGTAGAGAGATCTCGGTGTACCCGCAGGATTACACTTTCTATCCTTGTAGCAAACAATGGGTCCGAATGAAGAGATGAGAGACAGTGGTAGACTAATAGTAGGATCTTTCTGTCAATTGTTCTGGCCGGCCAATTGATTTGACGTTTAGAAATCACTTCAAGGAGTCGACCAAGCAGTGAAGACATCATTTTACACCAACAGAGTAGGCGAATATCGTCAAAACAAATGCTTCTTTACGAATTAATCCAAGTAAATGAACGCGAGTCCTGACTTGAAATTTATGAAAATTATAAAATAACAACATTCTGGTTTCCAAAAGTAATTTTTTCAAAACAAGACCTTAGTCTTTTCCTTCATATATACAGGTTACCATTCCTCATTCATCATCATTGGAACCAACTCTAATTAACCTCACTAATATTAATCGAACCTCAATTTATCAAACGAACAACTCAATGGAATTTATCAACTAATCCATCGCGATTTTTTCATCGCCGCTCGTCACGGCCCAGCGACTTTCGCACCGCCCAAACAAATCTTTCCAACCCTAAAGAATTCGCCCTAGAACCCATAAACCAATCGATCTTACGCGTGAGTTACCGACAGCCTGAAACCGAATATAAATTACCAGCTTGCGATGGATTAAGGACAAGCTGAAAGAGTTAAATTTAAAGGAGTAGGATGGCAAACATGCGGGCAGCACGAGTTAGGGTAATCGCGTCAGGAGCAATAAAAGTTAAGTCAAACTTGAGTATCGATCACGAAGTGCACGTAATTCCTCTTTACCAATTAATGTGCAGCATAATATATTAATTAATTGGGTAGTTTATGGAGTGGTCAACCTCTTATATTGTACAGTATTCCTAATAAGAGTGTGTATAATTATAATAAAATGTTTTATTATAGTATAATGTTGTAATATACAAGGTATTCCAGAATTAGTGTAAGAACCGGAAATGGAGGGTAGCTGAAACGATTCTGAACCATAATTTCCTTTACGAATATGTTGTACGAGGCTTCGTTTTTGAATTATTATCGAAAAACTATCGACCAATCAGTGCCTGAGTAGCGCGCACTCAGTCGCGAGAGGCTGGCCCGAGTGAGGACCTTAAGGTCAGCTATTGGAGGCCAGCCATTGGGCCAGCCTCTCGCGGTTAAGCGCGCGCTACTCGGACGCTGTGATTGGTCGATAGTTTTTCGTTAATAATTCAAAAACAAAGTCTCGTACAACATTTTCGCAAAGGAAATTTCTATTCGGAATCGTCTCAGCTACCTCCCAACAGTAACAATAATTTAATATAATTTAATTTATTATAATTAGACTTACTAACAATAACTGTACTAATAATATATTTATATATAACAATATTATAATTATAATATAATATAATATTCCAACGAATTACTTTACAGAAACCATTCATACATCAATGGAATGAAATACACTTTTCACAATAATTTGGGCAGTAATTGTTAGTAAGTCTATCTGAAAAATAATTGGAAAATGTGAAGGGGTTGCTGCACTACTCTTGTTAGAGACGACAAGGGTTAACTGGGCGGCAATCGTGTATTGCTCCATTGCGATGGGCGTACGACACGTCATACCATAAATCTATTACGTCCATGGAACCTATTACTCTTGATATCTACACCAGAGCCATCTCCATTACTGTTTTTGTCTACTCAGCACGAGTGAGCCGTCGGTCGTCTCGCACTAAGAGTGCCCGCGAGCGACAGCTTACCAACGCACGTAGGATCGAATTTCATCCACTACTGAAAATTGAATTTTGTATACTTTTCATTAGACCTTAAAGACAGTATTACCAATAGATGGACGAGTTTTCGTCCCTGGAACTATGTAGTTTTATTCGGGTCCCGATCCAATCACATTTGAAAAATTTTCAATCGCGTGTGATTAAAAACAGTTCTACAGTGGAGTCGTAATGGAAATTAGTTTCATTGACAAATCTCGACAATTCGTTGGAAATGTAACTGTGCAAAACTCGTAGGCCACTTATGGAAATTTACATCTTTTACATTTCTTTGTTAAGGAGAGAGTATAAATTTTGATTTATTTTATGTATTTCATTCCGCCAATATTATTGTACAATCTATTACTCAAAATTAGTATTCCTTTGATCTATGTGAAAGTGTCAACTTTCACAATAATATTTCAATCAGAACTTCCAATTGGCCAAGTCATAACATTTAATGTTTAAGTTTTCTTTAAATCTATTAAATAATTCTGTACAATTTTACTATATGTATATGAGGCATTTCACGTCAAATCAGACGGTTTAAAAATTTTTTTGTTGATTTTCTTAACATTTTGGTATTTTTTAGTACTCCTCAAAAGAGGTTTTCTAGTTAATTTTGAGATTTTTTTGATCATTGGTTCAAAAACTATCGAATTATCGAAAACACCGCTCTTTTTATTGTTTTAGCTCATAACTACCTTAATAATGGTCGGAACTCAATTGTTTTCTTCCAAAATTTCCGTTTTTCGATGGCAAACAATTTTTAAAAGAACACGAAACTAAATAAAGAAGGTTTGTTTTAATTTCTCATAGATAGAATTAATTTTTACTTACTGCTTTTAAATCTCTACTCAGAACAAAAAATATCGAAACCAATTTGTAATAAGTAAAAAAAAAACATACACTGTCAAAATTCGTTACTGATAATAACTTGTAGCGAAAAAAAATTTTTTTAATTTTTAAAAAATTTTAAAAAGAAATAGTAATTATAGAAAGCTCACTACCGGACCGGGCTTAAAAATTACAGGATGAATAGAAGTTTAAAATAGAAAAGCTTCAAGAAAATCAAAGGATAGTTCACAGTTTTAAAAACACGATTGAATACTTAAAATTCAAAAATCATGATTAAAAACACTTGTAATATTTTTTTTTACCATTATTAAGAAAATTATAAGCATAAAACCAAAAAAAGAGCGGTTTTTCCAAATTCGATATTTTTTGAACCAGTGACCAAAAAAATCTCAAAATTTACCAGAAAGACTCTTTTGAAGGATACTAAAAAATACCAAAAAATTAAGAAAATAAAAAAAGTTTTTTAAATAAGAGCTTTATATTATTAAGTTTATATTAATATTAAGTTTATATTAAGTATATATTAATAAGTTTTTTAAACCGTCCGATTTGGCGTAGAAAGCCCCATATGTACTTTTCTAGTATATATAAAACCTAGTAACACATATACATCATATTTATTTTATTGACATAGATTTATTGAAGTGTAATGCAAACTTAAAATGGTAGCCCACTTTTGCACAGTACTACATAATAAAACTTCAACTGTTATTAATGGCTGACTCAATTGTGAATGAAATAATTAATTCTTGGAACTAAATCTATAGTCAGCAAGGGAATATTAAGGAGTGGTTCATTATTACAAGTCTAACAAAAATAATTCTAATCTTTAATAATTCTAGTCAAAAAGAATACCTCCAGGTTGGAACTGAACTATCGACACCCTGGCAGTCGAAAGCTCTACTGCCTTGGCACCCTGCACGCACCATGGTTAAGGTTGTAAAACAGCGATTCGCCGAACCTTGGCCTTCCAAGTAACTTCATTTACGACAACGTTTCCTAAACTTTCTGGTCCCTGGAGCCCTTTATACCCCCCAACTTATGAGCTGCCCCAAAACAGATTTCATTCAAGTACCTTCCCTACTTATCCCTGTTTATCGAATTGGAACCTCGAACTTTGCCAAACTTTGCCAAACTTTGTGGATATTTATTCGCTAATTCGTTCAATTTTATTCATAAAGAAGTTTTGGAAGTATATAATAACAATCGGCATTGTTTTATATTTTAACTAGATTTTGCGATGATTGTTTCTAATAATTTCTGAAAGGTTTACGGAATACATGAATTTTTCTAATAAGTATCTAATCAAGACTCTAGCTTGGGTCATGTTTTATCAACAGACTCTTCTCCGCTACACGCAGAAGTTCCTGCCTTACCGTCACCCCCACCCCGTCACCGCAGCTCCCGCACTTGCCTAAGTATCTGAATTTGCATAATCTGGATCAGGAATTTAATTGGCCACAGGCTTTATCAACAGGGTGTTCTACATTATCGTCGGACCAACAACAGAGTGGTCGTTATCGATAGGCTACAGTTCACTACCGACAGAGTATCCTACATTACTAACAAGCAATCTACATTATGGATAGAATGCTCTACGTTTCTGACAGAGAACTCTACAGTAACGATTCGTAAACACAAGAAGAGAAACTAAAGACTATATTCGAGGGTTGAATTTTGAAATTCCATTATCTCCAGAACGAGACATTGTACAGCAAACTTTTATTCTGCATTTTCAATGTCCACACTCATTGACTTTTGCGATTCGAGTCCTTCACTACTTAAACTGGCAGGGGATTCTTAAAACGGCATATATTTTTAACCGACTTCGAAAAGGAGGAGGTTACTCGATTCGACATGTAGCTATGATCAAGCATACATAGATACAACCCCTGAGGAATGAAAAACAATATCTGACACATGCCCACCACGACTGGAGGTGATGGAACAGTGAAACTTATTTATTATCGACTTTTTTGTTCTAAAACTTTTACCATCATATTCCTGGCATTTTTCTGATTAAAATGAGACCAAACACGATATAATTTGGACGATATTTACAATTCATCTTTTTTTTAGTTAGTGTTGTAGTTGTAATATACATAATAAGTTGTTATAAGTAAATATGTTGCGTATTACGTCGTATTTGGTTTCAATTTAATCAGGAAAATGTCAGGAATATGATGGTGAAAGTTCTACAACAACAAAATTAATAATAAAAAAGTTTCACCGTTGCATTAAATTCTCTCACCGACATACTCTGGTGTTTTCGCTCCATCCTCTTCTTTGTTTGCTGTTCTTCTCTAACGTTCGAAGTTCGCCGGCTAACATCAGAGAATGTACGATCATGTAAACACTGCTCGGCGATCGGACTCGTAGACTCTCCAAGGAGTATACCCCCCAGTGGTGGGAGTGGTTTCTGTGGATTTATGGTAGAGATATTTGTGCATTTATGGAAACTTCACTGTACACGTACATTCTTACACTATTGTATATGACTTGTCTCGTCGCGCTACGCGTCAGCCACTCCGAACAAAGAAATAAAAAAAAAATGAGTAGCCGTCTGGCGACGCAAGAATGGATCTTTACTATAGTATTTGAAACCGCACAGATAGTCTATACTATATTTGAACAGCGAACGCCGATAAAGTGGCCAAGCAATGCTTTTCTTCCCACTTGATTTATAAATTTTTAGAATTCCAATTGAAAATGTATGTTTATCAAAATAAAGCATAGTCTATGTTACTTAAGGATAGTTTACCTTTCTATTACTGAATAAATTTTTAAAATCGTTTCAGTAGTTCCGGAAATTGCCCCGTTTAGATACACAGACAGATAAAAATCTTGCAAAAGCGTGATTTGGGTTTCAGCAAGGTGCGAAAAGTCATATGTGAACTTAAAAAAGAAACCAAGTATTTCGAAATCACAGACAGACACTTGAATTTCATTTATATAGATTTCAAAAACCAACACCTCAAATTTCGATCCCCGTACGGGTGTCATCGACCAGCTCCTGCTCCCGTCCCAGTCTACATGGGAAAAAAAGCAGAACCAAACAACGAATCCTCAGACAAAACTTGACGCTACGGAATTCGCGGGTATTTACACGCACAACTGTGGTGGCAGTTCCACTTAAGCTGTCGACGGAATGCTAACGGAAGAAAAACGCAAAGCTGCGGAACATCGAATGCGTGTATGGTTCTCAGAGCATCCTCGAGAGCACGGCAGTCCTCCTTCTGCTCTCTGGTTTTTAGACGGTGGCGAGAAAGGGGCCGTGGCGAAGGGAGAATTCAGAGTACTCCTGTGGGAATAGCGGGACTTGCGACGTTACGGTTCGACAGGCGGGTACGTAGTCGCTGTTTCCGCATTCTTGAGCCGCGCGACTCACTCTTTCGTCGATTTCATTTGTAGAGTGGGTGCTTCAGCCTGAAACGCACGCATTCGCGCGTTCACGTGTTGGTTCATAGCTCGACATGTGTGTGCGCGCGCGTGTACGTCTTTCCGCGAGAAACGCTCCGCCATGTTTCGTGTACAAACTCTCTCGGTCCGCTCGACTTCCCCACCAGGTGCTCCTCCATCTTGATTTTCGGTAATATCGGTCACCGTTCTGCAATTTCAGCAGAAACTTTGCCGCGAACGTTTCCCGTAAGCTTCAATATTGTGACTGGCTATCGGCTTCCGGTGTTTCGTATTTACAGCTGCTACGGTTTATGACCGTGCCCGCAAAATATTTGCTACTTTCGAGGTCAGCTCGTTCCTAGGGAACTTCGGAGTTCCGTCGATTCCGCACCGAACCTGGGGAATTTTGATGAAGTAATCAGACTTATCCGAGGTCCAGTTGCCATTGATACTTTGTTCGCTTGGGGTTTGATCGAAATACTCGAGTTTCGACGGTAGAGGCCAAAATATTGATTTTGTAATTCTAGGTGCACTAATAAGGGATGTAACTCGAAAATTACAATTGATTTTTGTTGTCATACTCAAGAAAGGTTTTATTAAAATATGTATTAAATGTAAGTTAAGGTACACAGTTAGAATATATACTTTTTGGTACATGTTGCGATGTCTTAAAAAGTAGAGAAACACTAGAGGAAGACTAACGGCTTATATTAATGCACGCTGAATTTACAGAAGGCGCTGCAGGTACAACTCTTGAAATATTCAAATATCCGAACAATTTTTATACAATTTTATAGGATTTTTATAATATTTTTAAAACTTTGGACGTTTGTTGGAGATCTAAAATGAAACTTTGAGCTACGTTTATTACCGGCCACGATTCGTTTACTTCAAGGTGAAAACATTCCTTATATATGTTTCCTTATTTAACTACATATAAGGGTGGACCATTTTAAATTCCCCAGTAGAATTTCTGGGTAACTATAGAAGTTAGCGAAAAATGTTTCGAACAAAAATTGCTTAATATCGATGTGGAAATATTCTCGTGACTTTGCCTTTGAGCTTGAAAGTTATGTTCAAGCTCATTTCAAGGTCAACTTTGTTATTTTAAACATAAACCCCTATTTTTGACCTCGGATTCGGAAAGAGCGGAAAATCCTACGTTCAGATGTGTAGCATAGTCGTGGTGACCTCCAAGGTCATGTGGAGATCTTATGTTTTTTTTCTTAATCTTTTCACCTGAGTGATCGGACAAGGGTAAAGTTCAGTGAAAAATATTTTAGACAAAAATTGATCTACCCAATTTTTCATTTTGGTTTCTGTTTTAACCCGTTCAACATATGAAGGTCATAAATGAAGACAATACGTTATTAAAGTATTTTATATTGAATATTTATTTTACACTTATATTCCAAATTAATCAATTGTTAATTGCATAAATAGCTTACAGTAATTGTTCTAAAACATTTCCATCTTCTTGACCGCAGAAGTCATTCATAAGTCAAGAACATGACCTCCAAGGTCAAAGACAAGGTTATGAGAATATGGCCCCTTCGAAGTTGAGCAATTTTTGTCTAGAATATTTTTCACTAAACATTACCCTTGCCCGATCATTCAGATGGAAAGATTAAGAAAAAAAAATAAAACTGACCTCCACATGACCTTGGAGATCACCCGGACTATGCTACCTCATCTGAACGTAGAATTTTCCGCTCTTTCCGAATCCGAGGTAAAAAATAGGGGTTTCTATATAAAATAACAAAGTTGAACATTAAATGACCTTGAACGTGACCTTCAAGGTCAAAGGAAAAGTCATGAGAATATTTCCACCTCGAAATTGAGTAACTTTTGTTTGAAACATTTTTCGCTAACTCCTATAGTTTCCGACAAATTCTACTGGGGAATTTCAAATAGTCCACCCTGTATACAGGTTCGTCCACGCAATTGTTTCAAGTTATAATTTCATTATTATTGCATTTACGAAAAAATGTCAAAGGAGAAAGATAAATGATTCGAAGAGCACTATATCTGTAGGCCTTTAAATTTTGTTTAGATGCAGCAGTGCATTTGCAATTAACAATTGCATCATTTCTTTAAATAGAAACGCATATTTTTTTACACAGATCGATTCTTCTATTCATTCAACGTAAAAAATGATTAAGGTACCATGGCAAAAAAATTATTAGATCTCAAGATATTTAAAAAAAATATCTTTATTGAAGAAGATGCTCTCAAATGCTTCATGACTAGTAAGGTAAACACCCTTTCGACATTGTTATCATAACAGAAACTGATTTGTAAGAGTAAGCATTTCATCATTCAGTAGCAATTCACGTATCGTAACTCGCCTACGAAAATTAAGAATTTGAAAAAGTGTAACTGTATTTCACTAAATACAAGAAAATGTTTTTTACTAACAGTGAGATACAAGATATGTACGACACTTTTGTGTTGTGTGATGCAGTGTGATGTATATATATATTATCTCCGTTTAGTTATTCGCTCGTAAATTTATATTCTCCCATCTAGATTGCGTTATCGAGTTAAGTTTTCTTACAAAAACTAAAAAACTACTAGACTGAATTAGAACAAAATCTAATTAGCTCTAAGTTAGATTGATAAACATCGATTGCATCATCGATCATTTTGATCTCGCTATTAGTTTTTTAGAAAACGTTAACGAAAAATTTGTTGACACAGACACATACATACACACACACGCACACGCACACACACACGAACAATTTGTTAAAAATAGGCTAAAATTACTCCAATGACCTTGAAACATGGAGATCTGCTAAAAAATCGATTTTTCATTTTAGGGGCAAACACAATAACTTCCCTATAAATTGGGAAGTTAATAACTCACATACATAATGGAAGTGAATATTTCAACTGTATTGGATTTCTGCGAAAAAAAACGTTAGATTGTAATTTGAAAGTTTGATTTTGTCTGGTTCGAGATCTTCAGGTCAATAGTGACCTAAACAGTTAAGTTTCTACCCAAGTTTTATAACTGGGTCACACCTGAACGCCGAAAACTTCGTCTATCGTCGCGCAGAGGACGAATGTTGGGAATTACCCAAAATGGTGGCTGCAGTGAAACAACGGTACGACTCTGTGCATTTTTAGTCTTCGTAGAAACCCGACAGCGTACCGGATTGAATGACTCGGGTAGACCGCGTCACTCGCATCTTGTTTTTGTATTTCGATCTCGTTTTGTTTATTCAATATATTACACCAAGGAAGACTTAAAACCTGCGTGTTTTATTCAGCTAAATATTGAACAAACTGTTATTCAAAACTACGGTATATTCGTATGATGAGCTAGCTAGATCTCAGCCCTTAGCCCTTCAAGACTTCTTTTAGCCAGTGGCCCTTAAGCTAAAAAGTTTGAGTACTCCAACTCCAGTTTAATATACAGGATGTCCAAGAATTAGTGTACGAACCGGAAATGGTAGCTGAGACGATTCTGAACCAGAAGTTCCTTTGCGAAAATGTTGTCCGAGGCTTCGTTTTTACAGCGCCCGAGTAGCGCGCGCTCAACTGCGAGAGGCTGGCCCAATGGCTGGGCTCCAATAACTGACCCGAACGTCATCACTCGGGCCAGCTTCTCGCGGTTGAGCGGTTTTTCGTTAATAATTCAAAAACGAAGCCTCAGACAACATTTTTTCAAAGGAAATTGTTGTTCAGAATCGTCTCGACTACCCGGTTCTTATACTAATTCTGGGACACCCTGTATATTACTATATTATAATATAATAAAACATTTTATTATAATTATAAACACCCTTATTAGGAATACTATACAATATAAGAGGTTTATCACCCCATAAATAATAAAACTACCCAATTAATTAATATATTATTCGAATGCTGCACTGAAACTAAACTGAGTGAGTATTTTGAGTGTGACTTAATACTCAAATCTTTGAAACTCACATAATATACACGTGGTATTATTTTTCAGATGTCGTCAAACAAACTTAGAGTATATATTCCCTGTGGTTCGAAAGCGGGAACAGAAAAGAACAGGTGGTCCGTTTGAGAATAACAGTTTGTTTAAAGTAGTAGTCAATTGCAGGTTTAACATACGAATAGCAGCGCGTATATTGGCACCCAAAGTACTCCTGATCCGATGAAATGAAAACACACTACCTCCCGGCGAAACTACCCTTTATAGGGTATTGATCTCACAGTGCCAGCACCTAAGTTCTATACGACGGCATTAACCGCTAATACGAACGATAGCAGGCTGCACGCGCCATAGAATATTACAGAGAATTTACTCGAATATCGATGACATATATAAACGTTATCTTAGCTAGGGTGTTAAAAATAAAATAAACCAATATGGTCAACGAGACGTTTTGGCACGATTGAAAATGGGCACTGGGTATACAGCCTCGTGAACAGAGTAGAGGAATAATATTTCAGATATTATTCATAATTTTTCATTAATAATTTATTTATAATTTATTCATAATTTTTTATTATTCATATTTGAATTCTATTCGTTTCTGTTTTATAATATAATCTCTTTAGATTAATTGTATTAAAGTAATGTTGACTATCTATCAAAGGCTATATTCAGATAAGAAGAGACAATTAGCTCAATTATGTTCATTTTTGTTTAACTCTTTGAGAAATGCCAGACAATTTTAAGCAAAGATGCATGATTGTAAACAAAAATGTATATTTTGGTCAATTTTATTTTAAGATTCATGACTAGACTGCGGATCTTTATGCATTTATAGGAAATTTTAATGTGTAAGAAACTACTATAAAATGCAAACAATATGAAAGAATATAAAAAAGATTGATAACAAAGTTCATGTTATAATATTTGCAAAATAAAATAAATTCCTATTTAGGTTCAATTTTAGTAGGCGCGTTCGCGAAGATTTTATTTTGCATAAAGATTCACAGTCTATTCATGACATTTTTGCACAATACTAAAAACATATTAGACTTCCTTTATTACTAAAAAAGATCACAAAAACTTGAACTTGAATTTTGTTAGTAAATAAACATAATTTATTGCCTATTAAAATCAATCTTCTCAGTTATTTTTTCTTTATTCATAATTGTTATACCCAAACATATGGTTTTGTTTTCGCTTCGAGCAAATCACTCTCGGCTATTTTTGCAAGTACATGGAGGAACGATATATCGCTCCTCGGCACTCAAAGGGTTAAATATGTCCCCGTGAGTCTCAATTGTAATTCACAGGCACATATATGTCCCACAAGGGTCGAAAGAGTTCAAATGAGTGAAGGGAGGTTATGTTTCGATCGGTGGACGTATCAATCGAATAACACTAGTTTAAAAAATAGAAAAAAAAATGTACGTTCAATGCCATAATTTTTTTCGTATGTATTTTGGCCTACTAAACTCGAAA
>NW_026532491.1:0-4600 GCF_026283585.1 Hylaeus volcanicus | reverse complement strand
AATACTTCGTGGGATTTCTTTATGATTTTATAATTACTGCAACTCTTCTAGGCTGTAATTAACTAAATGTCCATGTTATTCTGGGTGGGATCTTCTTCCACTACTCTATTACAGCATTTTTTTACCGGAATCGTTACTAAAACTTTAGATCTTGGAAGTAGAATTACTGAAGAAGCTCGTTCTAATGGAATTTCCACATCCCCAATTTTGGAAATATTAGGTAAAGTATCATTAAGTTTTTAATTTATTTCCTGCGATTTGAGAAATGGAATTCCTATAATTCCTGTTTGTTTGATGTAAAAATTATCATTTACAACTTGAAATTTGATATCTACTCCAAATACTAAAATATTTATTAACCGACTTCGAAAAGGAGGAGGTTACTCAATTCGACATGTATATTTTTTTAAGACTTGTTTACTAGAAATTTGATGTTTTCTAATGTGTACCCAGCAATAAACTGACGTGTTTATGTTACAAACTCTACTGTAAATGGTTCGCCATAAGAACCGTACGAATACTTATTTCTTCTTTATTTCTGTCGATTTTTCGTCTTTTCTTGTTAATTTTGCAAATTATATAAACTAGTAATTCTTGCTTGGACTATATCTACTCTAGAGATTTTCGAGAATATATAGAATACCATTAATTATAAAAATTAATTATAAAATTATATAAAAAATACATTCTACACTCACTGTATAGTGTAGTTTACGTGAAATTAGAAGTCAAGATTTTGTTTGTTTCGAAACAGTTTGAGAAATACACAAGCCTTCAAGTATTGCGATTTTTGACTATTTTCGTAAAAATGGGTTGTACGTTTGAATTTTTGAGTGTTTTACGTATTCTTTTTGAATAGTTGTTTTGTTAATAAAACACTAATTTTAAATAGAACCAATTTCTTTAACCATAAGATAAGATAAAATAAAAAAATTTGAAAAATTTAGTCAGAGTTCGTCAAGGATAAAATAAGAATATAATATAGTGTGCAATTATAATGCAAAGTGTGAATGTCGTGTAGGTAGAGAACATTTCAAGCAATGCAGATAATTTTTTCGGATATTTAAATACGTGATCTTAAGGTGGACCAGTCGTAAACATCTCTTGGTTGTGTCTAACAAATCTATGGCAAGCCTAAAAAGGCAGTGAATTGATTAATTTCGTTTTCCACGCTAAATTTAATGCAAGCAGTCGATAAATTTCAACATTATGAAAATCATCGCTCGCTCAAATCACGCTTGACAAAAATAACTGCTATAACCAAACTGTTCAATCAATCTGAAGTAAGCAACGCATAAATGTCAATAAGCAGTGTATCAACATAAAGGAATAAAAAAAAACTTGCATAACATTTTACTCTTTCTTGTACACGAGACTGCTCTTGAACTTCTTTAAGAGGGTGCTATGCATAACAAAATGTTTGTGACGTCTATTTAAACATATTGTTCAGGGTGGAAACAAATCGGGAATTATCGGGGACTTTTATGCAACTAGAAAATATCAAAGAATTAAATTGTAACCACTAAAAATTTCGAAATTTTTCAATAATAATTTCATTTTATTTTTATCTTTAACACATTAATTGTAAAAAGCTACAAAAAATAAATTAGTTTTGAAAAGAAAATATGTAAGAAATGAAAAAAAAGATTTGGCATCAAATCAAGTTAAACTTTTTGCTGAGATTCAAGTTATTGACGATCAATCTAAAAATTATTAATAATTCAATATAAATAATAGTTCAAAGAAATCTTCGATAATTCAATATAAATATTAATTTTAACAAGTATTTAAGAGGCTTGGAACATCAAAAAATGAAAAAAAAAATCACTTTTAAAATTTTTTTTTTAATTTAAATTTAAGCGATTCTGAACAATTCTACGCAAAGAAAATTGAATTTGGAGCACTAGAAATGGTAAAAAAAATTTTTTGAAAAAAGAAATGGATGAATTTGTTTTTCACAAAATTTCTTTTTTTCTCACAAAAAAAGTTCGACGACACGAACTTAGTAAAAAGAACGCGATAAAACTGTACAAAATATAAGGAAATACAACTGACAACTTTCTCGAAGAGAAAACAACGACAGTCAAATGTGCGGAAGACCGGAGGCGCGGTTACCTTGGTCACAGCCATAGGGTATCGTTTTCTAGGGTAAAGAAGACAGTAAATTTCCGAAAAAGCAATGTTTTAATCGATTTTGATCAAATTAAATACGATTTGATAACATTTCTATCGATAATCGAACGGGAAATATAAATTTTTAGTTTTTTGCGTCTCCTAAAAACCTAGGTTTTTGATACATAGGTACACTTTTCTCAGAAACGGTTAGGCCGATATGAACCAAATTTTTTCCACGTGTTTTCTGATAGTTGGGCCTCATTTACACCAAGCCTCAAGTTAGTTTGGCCTAAGTTCCAAGCCCCTCAATAATCTAATATAAATAGTAATTCAAAGAAATCATCAATAATTCAATATAAATAATAATTTCAACAAGTATTTAATAATCTAATATAAATACGAATTCAAAGAAATCATCAATAATTCAATATGAATAATAATTCAATTCTTTGAAATTGTTCAATAATAAGTTCAATACTTCTCCGTCGGTGAACGTTTCATACCCTTGGAAATAAAAATTGCTCAATTTCACGTAGGTTGAGCGTTGCCAACCCCTGACGGCTTTAATATCACTTATGTTCTCTCCCTCGTTCGCGAGGATGTATTTGTACCCCCGCGTACGTGTGGTCGCAGCCGTGGACACGTACATACTAACTTATACATTATGTGAAACAAAGGAATAGCGACGGAGACGTTGCAGGAGAGTTAAGCGACCTCGGATGAAAAGTTATACCACGGCGCGTATAAACTCCCACACATTTTCTTTTTTCACGGTGTGCCGACCGACCATTTCTCTCGAGCAGCCTGCATGACGATCGCTAATTTACGAACCTGCCAAAGTACCGCAGAAACGAAACATTTCCACGCGACGCGTAGGGAAATGCTAGACAAGATAGGGTAATTCACACTTTGACTCCGGGACGATCTTTGCTAGAAATTCCAAGTGACGTAGAGGTCTGAATTTAAAAAAAATATCAGTTTATAGGAAATTATAAGACGAAACTTTTTTATAATTACAGTTTATTCATAAGACGTTTAGTCTCTAAAATAGAAATTAAGAACGTAGAAGACCATTTTTCTATGAATTCGATTACATTTGAAATGGTGAAAATGAAAGCATGGTCAGTTGACAATTACTTATTTGTCGGTATATTAAAAAATATTACCTCATAGACGATGATAAGACAAAACTTTTATATATTTACAGTTTGTTCATAGGACGTTTAGTTTCAGAGATAAGAATTAAAAATATTAGAAGACCTTTTTCCTGAAATTCAATTTTTGCAACGAACTTTTAACCTTTCAATTTTTATTTTAGAAACTAAACATCCTATGAATAAACTGTAAATATAAAAAGGTTTCATCCCATCATCCCCTATAAGCTGATATTTTTTTTTAAATTAATTTAACGAATACAAACATTTCTTAGAGCTTATTTCTCAAAGGCGTATATATACGCCCTCCGCAGTCAAAGGGTTAACACTTTATTTACCGGGAGCCTATTTATAGGCATTTTAATTGCAGTATTTGATTATTCGAATTTATTTACTGTGTTGATGGTTGTCTACGAACAATGTTCAGTGTTTGGTAACAGACTTGGCTTTCAATGTACTTAGTAACAGTATGGAGGAATTATTGTCAGCCTAAATTGGCATATGCTACTGTAGAAAATTCTTTTTCAAATTAAAGTCTGCTTCTAAATAGCCCGGTAGATAAAGTGTTAAGGATGAAAGCATGACAAACTATACAGTGAGTGTAGAATGTATTCGTACATCGATCAGTTTCCCAAAAAGTCTTGTGTGAAATTGTAGATTATTCATTTTTTTTTTTTTATAATTAATGGTATTCTATATATTCTCGGAAATCTCTAGAGTAGATGTAGTCCAAACAACATTTACTAGTTAATATATTTTGTGAAATCAACAAAAAAATGCGACAAGTGGGTAAAAGCATAGAAGCAATAAGTATTCGTACGGTTCTTATGGCGAACCATTTACAGTAGAGTTTGTAACATAAACACATCAGTTTATTGCTTGGTACACATTACAAAACATCAAATTTCTAGTAAACAAGTCTTAAAAAAATATACATGTCGAATTGAGTAACCTCCTCCTTTTCGAAGTCGGTTAATAAATATTTCAGTATTTGGAGTAGATATCAAATTTCAAGTTGTAAATGATAATTTTTACATCAAACAAACAGGAATTATAGGAATACCATTTCTCGAAACGCAGGGAATAAATTTAAAATTTAATGATACTTTACCTAATATTTTCAAAATTAGGTATGTGGAAATTCCATTAGAATGAGCTTCTTCAGTAATTCTACTTCCAAGATCTAAAGTTTTAGTAACGATTCCGGTAAAAAAATGCTGTAATAGAGTAGTGGAAGAAGATCCCACCCAGAATAACATGGACATTTAGTTAATTACAGCCTAAAAGAGTTGCAGTAATTATAAAATCATAAAGAAATCCCACGAAGTATT
>NW_026532490.1:0-4526 GCF_026283585.1 Hylaeus volcanicus | reverse complement strand
AGAGCAGAATAAGATTCTCCAATTTGCGTAATTATTAGACTGCGGATCTTTATGCATTTATAATATATTCAAAATATGCAAAATATATGCAAAATATATGCAAGATGTATGCAATGTATATGCTAAATATGAGTATGGGGAATGTATGTATTGATCTATAAAATAAATATATATTAAGTACTTATTATTACTACATAATTATTTAATAACAATTTTTTATTGTTTTATTTATTATAATTTAAATTACAATATCCAACAATAGTTTTTTCAATATTTTCGATTGTAAATTGCTGCCTCTTGTCTGTTAAAATTAATTTATACGCCGAAAAAGAGCGTTTTACATGACATGATGTTATAGGGGCATATTTAAATTTACTCCAATGAGGTGCCAGAACCTCTCGTGGCCCTTCAACATGTTCACCCTTTAAAATTTTGCTTATTTTGAGTAATAAATTAAAGTGTACGTTTCGTTTTAATATTGATTCCATTTTATCCATAACTTTTTCTCCATAATCACCGGGTATAATTTTTAAACTTTCTGTAACTGTAGTTACCAAATCTGTAGATTTTGTTAGAGGTAATCGTATTGTTTCCAATTTCGTAATAGCTACTGATTAACTTGGAATTGGAGATTAACTGCAGCGTGACTCTGTCTGTTTACACATCATATCATCGACTTTGTTTTGTCTCTCACTGTATGTCAATACAGTGCTTACCAAATCGAAATTAGATCACGTTGTCGATCGTAGCTGATCAATCTTTTAGGCACATCTATCTTACTTATTCTGGCGGACCATTAAATAATCGGATATGCATTCATGCAAAAAATATGCGCAATATGCAAAAAATATGCAACATATGCTATATGCAAAGTATGCAAAATAAAAAATATATTTTTGGAATCATCTAATCGTGACATAAATTTCTGCCCAGGTCCAATTCATCTACCTATTTTCTATAAAAATATGCATTTGCATAAAGATCCGCAGTCTAGTAATTATTAATACACTGTTGTGCGAAATTATAAGATTACCAGTGTTTTTTGTGATTCCAAGTTCAACATAAGAGATTCCACCATGTGAAAATCCATTAATACGACGTTGTTCAACATCACAAATTACTTTTGTATGCAAATGGTGTAAGGATATTTATTTAGAGGTACGGCGAAAACTGTCAAAATTCCAAGACAGCACACAATACAGTAGATGTAGAAAGTATTCGTACACCGATCAATTTCCAAAAAAACTATGTAAAATTGTAATTTATTAACTTATTTTTTATAAATAATGACATTCTACATATTCTCGGAAATCTCTAGAATAGATATTTTACAAAAAAGATAGCTATTTATGTAAGTTGCGAAAGTAACAAGAAAAAAGCAATTAATCGATAGAAATGTTGAAGCAATAAGTATTCGCACAACTGTTTAATTTTTAACATTTGATTAAAAAAAAAAAGCAATTTACATTAATTTACAAGTATATAATACTTCCTTCGTGAGATTTCCTTTTGATTTTATAATCATTGCAACTATTCTAAGCGTTAAATTAACTAAATTATTAGTTATTCGAAGTGGGATCTTCTTCAATTCTTCTGTTCGAGCCATTTTTAAAAGTACTTTACTGGAAGTTTAATGATTTCTAATTCGTACGGAGCAATAAACTAATGTGTTTACGCTACAAACCCTACTGTGAATGGTTCGTCATAAGAATCGTACAAATACTTATTGCTTCTATGCTTTTACCCATTTTTCGCATTTTTTCGTTGATTTCACAAATTATATTAACTAGTAAATGTTGTTTGAACTATGTCTATTTTAGAGACTTCCGAGAATATGTAAAATATCATTGATTATAAAAAAAGAAGTTAAGAAACTACAAAAGTTTTTTGGGAAATTGATCTGTGTACGAATCTAGAGACGCGGTAGCGTCTCGGCGCCAAGTACATGAAAAATTATCCGTCACCGCGTATCTATGGCGTTGGAGCTACCACGTATCTTTTACAGGAAAGATGGTCCGTTCTAACCTAACCTGAAACTTCTTTCTTGAATATCTCAACACGCCTGCAATATTTTCTAAATATAAAGGCATTTTTCTGATGGAAACCGCATATAAGCTTTCGAATAAAACAAAAATCAATAAAATCGGTCCACGTACAACTGAGATATCGTAATATCATGTCATGAATCTGTCAGAAACGGTATTTTTCGTATGATTTTCCCGTCGTCAACCCTTAGCCAATAGGAGCTAAGCAAAAGCCGAGTGTCGTTCGTCGGCTCTCGGAATCATTCGGTTCGGCATGGCTCGTTGGCCATCGAGCGTCGAGAATCGAAACAGATGTCATCATTCATAACCTGGCAAGTGTCAAAAGTATTTACACTATTGCATTATTAATTATATTTATATCAGCAGAATGTTTTCAATTTAGACTTTTTATGTAGGGTTTAATAACAAATTGCAGCCAGTGTTGTAAAGTGTTGATCGATCTTGACTATAAGGTAAGTTGTTAAAATCTGAATTGCGAGATACCTTTATTCATACAGAAAACTGTTTTTAATATAGATCCATACCACCAAAGTGTTTTGAATTTAAACTTTTTATGCAGAGCTTATACAACTGAAGGGAACCACAGGGTTTGAGGTTATTCGTTAACAAATTGCAGCAACTGTTGTAAAATGTTTATCCATTTTCATTACAAGGTAAGTGGTCAAAATCCGACTTGTCAGGTTCCTTCATTCATACAGAATAGATCCGTACCACTTAAGTGTTTTTAATTTAGACTTTTTATGTAGAGCTTTTAGAAATGGAGTCATTTTCTCATTTCATCAATAACATTAAAATTTCTTGCAGCAAGAAAAAAAAAACAGGTATATATAATTATTTATAAATTGAACGAATAAGTGTTTATAATTAATATATATATATATTCGCTTTTGTTATTCCCTCTCCCTTTATTTTACTCTATTCAATTAAAGAAACAAATAATAATTTAGACTTCTTATGTAGAGTTTACAGAGATATCAATTTTATTTTTATAAATTTAAAATAGATTCTATATAATAAATTATTTGTAAAAAGAAGTGAGATCCGATAAAAAACTTCAAAAAAGTAAAAGAATTACGCCAAGTACATGAAAAAGTGAAGGACTCAAGGAGTTATCATTGAAAAATAGAAAATCCCCATAAAAAACTACAAGAAAATAGAAAAAGATGTAAAATCGAAATAAGCTGCCAGATGATTTGCCTAGATTTCCGCGGCTTGGAAGTCAAATGCTTGGCTTGGCCAGGCATGGTCAAGGTGTCGACGAATAAGAATTATTTTAAAACGCAAAATAATGAAAGTGTACTCATATTGTCAGAGTTTTAAACTGACCTAATTATCTGTAAGCTTGCGAGAGTAAAGGTATTGGCATCGATGAATGACCTTAGAAATATTTTAAAACCCAATACAATGAAAGTGTACTCATAATATTGTCAGAGTTTTAAATTGACAAATTACCTGAAAGTCTGTGAGAGAGAAAGTATGGTTATTGATGATCTAAGAATGCCTTGCCTGGCCACGCCAAGCATTTGACTTCCAGGCCGCGGAGATCTAGGCAAATCATCTAGCAGCTTATTTCGATTTCACATCTTTTTCTATTTTCTTGTAGTTTTTTATGGGGATCTTCTATTTTTCAATGATAACTCCTTGAGTCCTCCACTTTTTCATGTACTTGGCGTATTTTTTTTACTTTTTTGAAGTTTTTTACATACACCGACTGTATATCAGACAAAATCAAATCGCAATACAAATTGAATGACTAATCAATAAATTACTAACACAAATTGATAAACATAACTGACAACTATAAAACATACAAACATACCTAGTGGTTTAAATATAAACATTCATCCAACATTCACATTACAATACATTACAATGGTGGCAATTTATAACCATATTTACATGTTGCTACGTGGAAAAGTGTAAGTTTCTGGGTCTGCAAAAGTATAAGACTCGATAACGGTTAGTTTGAAACTACTTTTTGGGGAACGACTGAATCTTTAATGAAACTGAACACAAATTAATGTATACTTCGTTGTTGAGGAAGAAAGCACAAAATATACGAATATGTTGAGTTTTGAAAGAGATTAAAATGTGTGAAGAAACATTATTTCTGTATCACAATAATTTAAAAATGTAGTAGAGTTTCCTGTATCTACATCTTTCAAAAGTTTCTTATTTCTTTGAAACTTGAGAACTGAAATATTTGGATTTCTGAAGAAATATACAATACATTTCTTTAAAAAAATATTTCATCTAATGATTTAAAAGTAGCGAATGTGAAAAAACATTTTCGAGTATCGCAGTAATTTAAGAACGTAGAGTTTTATGTATATGCATATTACATATGTATCAAATCTTTTTTGTTTCTTTTATTTAAAGATCGAAGACTGATATACATGTTTGGATTTGTAAAGAACTATAAAATACATTCCTTTAAAAACTAGTTCATTTAGAATTTCGAAGTGGTCATGTGAAAAAATA
>NW_026532489.1:0-6668 GCF_026283585.1 Hylaeus volcanicus | reverse complement strand
TCGATTAATTATTTTTTTCTTGTTAATTTCGTAACTTACATAAATAGATATTTTTTTTTTACTCTATCTATTCTAGAGATTTCCGAGAATATGTAGAATGTCATTGTTTATCAAAAATAAGTTAATAAACTACAATTTTACATATGTAGTTTTTTTGGAAATTGATCGGTGTACGAATACTTTCTACACCCACTGTATATACAATTGTCTTTGGAAGTACGTAGGATTTTTCTTCTTAATCAATTTTTGTGGAAGTGGCGCACTTTTTAAGCAATGAATAGACTTTTTGCCCTAAAAATGGCCATTAAATTGTTTATAAAAACAAAGTTTACATTCAATCAAAAAACGGCTACATTCTTCCAAAGAGAATATTGTTGTGAAGCTACTGTAGCAATTTTAAATCAATTCATGCAATAGTCACTGAGAAATCCGTCTTTCCAGTTTGAAAAAAGTGGTTGCGAGAAAAACACGTTTAAAGTTTTATAAACACGTTAATCGCGCTTTGAGGCAAAATCGATAATTGAACCTATTAATATTTGTTTTTCACTATAAATCAAATGACGTATTGTCTTTATGACCCTAAAGTATCGTTTAAGCAAAAAAGAAATCGATTTTTTGAAAATCCTAGAGTGGTTTTACCCCTTCACTCATTACGGACCAGAAAATTCGATAACCACATTTCAAATAAGTACACTGCGGTGCATAACTATAGCACCACTGATATTATTAAGATTTTTGAAACTTAAAAGAAAAATTCAAAAAAGGTAGTTGGATAATATGAAAAAGCGATGTAAATAATTAATTTTAGAGGAAATATACTGAAGTAGTCTAAGCATATATCGAGATAAAGTCGAAAAACATTATAGAATCGGTGCAAAACTATAGCACCACCGTCATTTTCATCACACTTTAAGCATGTTTGTCACACAATTTTCATCTAGTTCAGAGTTTTATTTATTAATTAATACAATGCCACGCGATAAATATCTTACTGTGAAGTAGCAAGGTGAAATGTTAGCTTATAACAAGCTAGACCTGTGAATTAGGGAAATTGCACACATAAATTTGGGCGATCCCCTAAAGTAATATCAAATTTTTTACTTAATCCGTTGAAATATGGGCAAAATAAGAAAGGAGGACCTAAGAAAAACCTGTGCCCACGTGCTGAGAGGCAGATTATTAAAATTGGGAGCAATAATTTGAAAACCTGTCAGGAAATTGCAGCGGAATGTAGACTCGAAGTGTTACATTGGAGCATTCAACGTGTCTTTAATAGGAATCCAAACATTGCCCGACAAAAACTAATTTCACCACCCGTTCTTTCTAAACGCTACAAAATAGCAAGAATGGAATACGCCCGCGAAAACATGAATAAAAACTGGTATCATGTAAGTTTAATGTTAATCGACATTTTAAGAGGTGACATTATTTTCTTCTATTTAACGTTCTTTGTTAGGTAGTATTTTCCGATGAGAAAAAGTTTCATTTCGATGGCCCAGATGGGTTCAATTGTTACTGGAGAGGCCTACGAAAAGACCCAAAATATTTCTCAAACGTTAATGGTATGGGCTGCGTATTGCTCGAGTGCCAAGCTGGAATTAGCGTTTCCTTCATCCAGAATAAATAGTTTAGAGTACATTGAAATATTGGAGAACAATTTGTTGCCGTTTATTCATTCGAAGAACCACGCTACTTGGATGTATCAACAAGATAATGCCCCCATACACAGAAGTCGAGCAGCACTTACGGGGGTTTCAAACACTTAATATAAATTTATTGAAGTGGTCAGCATGCTCCCCGGATCAAAATCTCATAGAAAATTTATGGGGTATAATGGTATGACGTATTTATATGCACACAACCAACAATTTTCGAACATTTCGCAGTTAAAAGAAGATGTACTAAAATCCTGGAATGAAATTAACGATGAAATTTTGAAAAAACTAGTTGGGAGTATGGCAAGTCGCATTTTTGAGTTAATCGAGAAGAAAGGAGGTTCTACTCGTGATTAAATCATTCCCTATTTATTCATTGAAATTATAATTTAATCATTACATTATAATTTAATATTGTTATTATATTGTAATTCCATTGGTGCTATAGTTGTGCACCCGTGAAATATCTATAGTATTATTATTAGTTGTCTTAAATAAATGTTATGTTCGCCATTTTATCATTGCTATAATATATTTTTAGCATCTTTCACATGATGTTATTAAAAATTAGAAATTATTAATTAAATCTACAAAACGCACGAAAATTGTAGCGGTGTTATAGTTATGCACCGTAGTGTATATAAAGCTGTAATTTCGCAAAAACCATAGTGTCCGAATATTAAAACGAGTAACTGTATAAGAGTGGCGAAAGCAAATGACAAATGGAATACATTGGCGTAACTTTGAAATATTGCAGCGATCGAACAACTACTTAAGTTTCCCGTATTCGTTATTTTGTCCCTTTTAGTTTACAGATCCTCGGCAACTTGAGTTGGAACCATAGTAGTTGAATCTAGAGCGCCTAGTTGAATAATCGAGATTCAAAGTGGCCGGCCAGCAATGGTGGCGCGTTCCACATAAGTAGATGACGCTACCGTCGAGCTATAAGAGCCGCGTAGGTGAGGCGGCGTGGTTCAGTAGTGTGCGTGACTGTTCTGGGAGGAGGGTGGCTCCGCGCGCGGCCGCACCGCGAAACCGTGCCCACTCGTCTCAACCACGGACGTCCACTCGTTTTCTCGTTTCGTGAAAACATGGCGGCCAGCGACGACGAGCCGATGCATCTCTACGAGGTTTTTCAAAACTGTTTCAATAAGATCGCCAACAAGCAGCCCGGTGAGTGACGTCAGCCACGAAACAGTCCCTTCCCTGTGCCTGGGTCGCCAGAATCTTGTGCTGTGTGTGCGCGCCGTGTGAAAAATAGAGTGATACGGAGTCTCTGGTGTCTAGTGGTATTCGCTGGAAACGAGCACCGTGTGCATTAAATCCCACGAGCGTCGCTCTGGTGTGCTTTCTGTGTCGACGGGCACCACCAGCGAGGCTCGAGTAAAAATTTGGGTGTTGTGTATCGGTCGATCGAGCCCTCGATCTTTTCGAGAATCGCGCCGGACGTATCTCTCGACGACTCGATCCGTACTGTGTTTTGGTTTGGCTTGTCAGTGCTTTGGATAGTGCTGCCCCGTCGTACGAAACTAACCCCCGGGAAAGATCTGTTCATCCTTGTGCTCCACGCATCCCGTATTGTCATTCTTTCTTTATCAATCGCGCGAGTTTCGATAATAACGTTTCGCGTGCCTGGTAAAATATCGAATACGACATAACCTAGAGATACACCAGAGATGATCCTTGCCTGTCATGTGCAACAGTGTCCAGTTTACTGTTGTGACGTTCTCGCGGGAGCGAACACCGAGAAAAAGCCTCCGCAAAGATGCTATACTTTGACACAAGTATATTTCGTGATCGACGGAATTTTATGAGATTTTCTGTGGAATAGTTGCTTCACGATTGGGCGTGCTCCGATCTGCTCGCGTACCACGTGTCTTGGCGACGCCGCTGGAGGAATCGTTAAAGGTTAATCGTTCGGACGTAATTCAGGAGACTATAAATCCGAGTCTTTTCTTGGTAGACGAGCCCGGGAGATCTCGAGGGAAGGGACTGCCGTGCCTTTTTTATCCTTTATTTTTCTTCTTTTCATACACCTGCCCGACTGAGAGGGAGCGCGCGCGCGCGCGAGAGAGAGAGAGAGAGAGAGAGAGAGAGAGAGAGAGAACTGTTCTCTGTGGAGCAATGCGCCGTAACCGCTGCGTGTCGTAGAATCGTACTGAAGGTGGTTCTCAATTTTTCGCCAACATGTCAATTCCGACACGTGTCTCTTCGTTTCTCTCTCAGATAGCAAATTTTCATGTTTGAATAATTTCGAATGAATCTTTATCTAGATATCATACATCTCGATCAGTGTTTACCAAATTTCCATTTCAACCCTCGATAACGTAAAATTTTCATACACTTCTGTCAGTAAAATCATACTATTTTCGTTAAGGGGGGAGTCTGGTCCAGCTAATGTATTTTTCTAATGCATATAATTTCCATATATAATTAATTTTTGTTATTGAAACTGTTTTTACATATAAAGGGACGTTCAAAGAAGAAAATTTCACAGTGTAGATTTAATTTGAATGTACACATATACAGGGTGTCTACGTATAAGTTCGGACATACGCAGGGTATGAATTCTACAACAAATTTCCAACAAAAAATTATTCTTAAACATTTTCTTTGTGTCGCCTTATTCTCGAATATTTTTACTTTTAATATTTTTTCTGTGTTTTCGACTTGACACTCTTTAAACGGCCATAATTCCACCAAATTACAGTGTAAACTTAAAACTAAGTACACCATTCGAAAGAGCGTTAAATTTCCCATCTCCCTGATGCCAAACCAAAATTTATTATGTAGATTTAACAAGTGAAAAATTAGGTCAAACTTTATATTCTAAAAATTTCAAAAAATTGGACTTTTTCTGTATTTGTTTTTCGGTTTCAAAGAGATAGTTGTTTGGCGGGCACTCCTCGGGAAAAACTTCCTCGAAGTCTCAGTTTTTGAACGCTATTATCCAAAAAAATTGAACGGTGATATTTTAGGAAGAAAATGACGTTTAATTGCAGAAAAGCGTTCAAAATGCCCGACTCCTAAATCAAAACTTATCGGTTCTCCTGCGCCAAAAATATCGATTTTTTTCTGTGTGAAATCGATCGTGTTCCAATCTCCATATCATTTATCGGTACACCAAGGTTGATTTTGATTAAATAGTCACTAGAAACGAAAATTCTATGGATACATGTTCAAAAACACTTATTATTCACCTCGCACTCAGGGTCTATAGGGCTTGAGGTGTAAAAACATCAATTTGTTTCCTAATTTGGGAGGCTCGGGAGTGTCACTAAAAAATACATCAATCCCGCAGTCAAGTTAATTTTAAAGTGACGAGCTGATTTTTGTTGAAAAATATCGATTTTTATCTAAAAACCCACGCTTTTTTGCATTTAAACGTCATTTTCTCCCTTAAATACCACCGCTCAATTTTTTTTACAATATCATTCAAAAGCTGAGACTTCGAGGAAGTTTTTCTCGAGGAGTGCCCGCCAAACAATTATGTATTTAAAACCAAAAAACGGATAGAGACAAAATGACAAACTTTTTAAAATTGTCACAATGTAAAGTTTGACCTAAGTTTTCATTTATTAAACCTACGTAATAAATTTTGATTTTGCATCACGGAGATGTGAAATTTAACGCTCTTTCGAATGGTATACTTACTTTTAAGTTTGCACTGTAATTTGGTGGAGTTATGGCCGTTTAAAGAGTGGCAAGTCGAAAACACAGAACAAAATAAAAGGTGAAAATTCTCGAGAATAAGGCGACACAAAGAAAATGTCTAAGAGTAATTTTTTGTTGGAAATTTGTTGAAGAATTGTAACCCTGCGTATGTCCGAACTTATACGTAGACACCCTGTATGCAATGCTGTTAAGTCAGAAATACAAAGTGCCATTTAAAAAAATGAAGATGATCTTGACAATACTAACAACAAATTTTATTCGAACTTTTTTTTATTGCAATGTATAGCCAATCGAAAATTGATCAACATTTGTTTACAATATTTTTTTGTCGGATTATCGCAAGTACTTGAAAAATCGTGAAAAGTGTTACGTGGGACACTCTGTATATACATAGTACATACTACTACATAGTATGTACTACATAGTACATAGTATATACATAGTATATCACAAGTATAATGCAAGTTTGATCAAACTATGTAAATAATTTGAAATGTTTCAATTATCCTACATTTTTTTTTTGTACTACTAACACAAAAAAAACTTGTTATGCATATGTTAATTAACACGAATCACAGTTAAACAAAAAACATTGGTTTAGTTAGGTTCTTCTTCTCCAAGTACTAAACGTTATTCGTTAATCGAAGAGAAGCGAATAAATATTTATTCGTGCTGTAAAGGAGAAAACAATCCATTACGTGAGCCAAAGGTGTCCATGCTAAGCTCATTGAGATTTGTATTATGAATGTACTGTACTACCTAGTAGAGGGTTAGGGACAGCAAACATTTGCATATTATGCTGTGTTTAATCCGCATGCGCGAGAATTCTCCTCTGTATGGTATGGTAAATTCGTCGGAATTCAAATCTCGATGAGCTTGATGTGGATATACAGTTGCATGCAAAAGTTTCCGGCCAAAAATAATTTTGGAATTAAATTATCTATAATAGGTGTCAAGTAGAAATACAAATATATCATAGTAAAGAGCTTTTATTATACTATCGAAATGTATTATTTATAACAAAAATAACAATTTTTACTTCTTCATAAGTATCCGGCCAAGTACAAAACATGAAGAAAAAACACGATAACTGAAGGAAAAATGTTCAAATATGGTTACATATGTAACATTATCATCAATATTTAGTAACCATACCCTGTGAAGCTATGACGGAGGCACATTGGTAAGCCATCGATTCAATAAGTTTGATGATTCTATCTTGAGAGATATTTCTCCACTCTTTTTGAATTTCTGTCCATAAAGCAGCGTTATTGGTACAATTAACAGTTCCTATTCTTAGTTTAAGCTCTTGCCATAAATGTTCTATGGGATTCAAGT
>NW_026532488.1:0-24250 GCF_026283585.1 Hylaeus volcanicus | reverse complement strand
CCCCCCCCCCCCAATTACTATCTCAAACCTATTCATACAGAATTTTTTGGGGAGAGTTTATACATTAGCAGTAATCAATATGGCCGCCACTCCCCTCCAAAAAAGCCCCAAATCTACTCACACTATATTTCCGTGTACATACTATATACATTAACTATTAATTCCTCATAGACAATAAACATGTATACATTGACAGCATTCAATATTGCCGCCTCTACCAAAAGCTAACCCAAACCGGAATTAAACAATTTTTACATCTGCGCCGCCTCCGAAAAAGGTGCATTGCATTTAATATGATGTATTTAATAATTTAACCAAATTCATCAAAAGATGGTGAATAACAATGCAGTTTAACTAGAAATTATTTCACACTTTTCACTGCATTCTCCCATACTTTTAAGCAATTATATTTAGAGCTAGTGCGTATTCATATACATTAACTAGAAATTATTTCATGCTTTTCACTGCATTTTCCCATACTTTTAAGCAATTATATCTAGAGCTAGTGCGTATTCATATAAATTAACTAGAAATTATTTCATACTTTTCACTGTACCTTTTTTGAAGTCGGTTAAATTTTTTTTTTCAAAAAATTATTTTATCTTTCAACAATTTTCAAAGTATTTTATACGACTTGCCTAATTTGTTACCCAGGAATATTTTCAGCTTTAGAAATTCTACTTCCTTAAAACAGTACCTCGTACAATATAGAATGTAACTGCATAAATGCTTATGTAGCTAAAGCATCAACTCTATTTTTACTCATTTATTAAGAATTTTTATAAAAACATGCCATATGGGGATTTGTACATATTTTATCCATCCTTCGTTGCAGGCGCAATCGTTTAATTTAATCTGGCCATTGTTAAGAGATCTCTAAATATTTTTATTACGAATATAAGGGAAAGATTAGAAACGCTTGGTTTGAAAGAGCGCAGCTCCCTTTTTTACGTGACAGCACTGTCGGTTGCTTTAACATTCAACATGGCCACCTGATATAATGTAGCAGACGATATAGATGGTATGAAAAATTGTAAATAATATTCGGTTCTAGCTTTAATTATGAGTAGACGTGTGCAAAATGATAATACCGATGATTCCGATCGTATCGATGATGCAGTGGATCCTAGAGTGCAGGTAAACCAGTGTTTTCTTCGAGGAATACCTTATAAGCTTTCAGAAGCCAGCCACTTATGATATTGACATTTTCATATAGACTCTGATAAAACGCTTGATTATACCTCATTCTTCGTTAAAACGCGTCGTAGATACATTGTTTTTCGATTCTTTCGTTAATGTTGTAAACATTTAACGCTTTCATGGACATACTTTTTATTTAACACGTTGTAAAGTGCTCTGTTTTTTTTTATTTCTCTTTTCTCTGATTGTCAATTTTCTATTACAGTGCTGTGTCACTTCAACCAATTAATCTCGTAATTAATAAGTGCAATTTAATAAATGTATACTCTATAAAATAATTTTGTTTTAACCCTGTGATGAATATCGGAATTAATCACTTGACGACCAATTATCATTTCAGATTGAACTTGAAAGATTAAATACTGCTACCGATGATATCAATAAGCTCGAAGTTGATTTGGATGTAAGTACAACTATCTTCCCAATTATTACATTTATCGTGCAAGTAATTCTTCAATGTAACAACATAAAATAACAGTATCTCTTTTCGAAGGACTCAAATCAGTAGTGAGTCTTGATTTCGATTACATTTCATTAAGGTTATCGCTTTAAAACCTAAGAGTAAACAGATAATGGTTTCTGAGATTGTTTTATCAAATTTATCGGCTACCAAGAACTAAGATAGATGGAAACATAAACTATTCTAAACTTTGCTTCTGTTCTGTATTTTTGAAATTCCGCAAATTAATAAACTACACGTTTTGTTCTCAGGAAGCAAGAGCAACATTTAGGGAATTACTTTGTGAATCTACTGTAAAAATTAATAGCTTAGCTAAGAAACTTGGTACTTGTATCGAAAAATCTAGACCATATTATGATTCCAGGTTTAAAGCAAAAGAAGTAAGATGTTTAAATTGATGAAATACATTCTACAATTTAAAAAAAATTATGTAATGTGTAAACTATTTCTTGTAGGCTTTACAAGAAACGCAAAAAGCTGCTATTAGATTCGAAAGAGCTAATAGCCAGCATGCAGCAGCTAAAGAAATGGTTTATTTAGCCGAAGAAGGGTTAAGAACCGAAGGCAGATGTTTTGACCATGCTTGGCAGGTAATTAAACTAGCATTCTGGTCGTATGTAGGTTATTATTTTGATTTTGGACAATTTAAAATGTATTTACTTTAACGGAATATAGTTTCAAAAATTTTTGTAGGAAATGTTAAACCATGCAACTTCCAGAGTTAACGAATCTGAACACGAAAGAGCTTTGTCAGAAGCAGAACACAGACATACCACTACATTGTACCATAAAGCGGAACACGAAGTTCAAAGACTGCAACGTGACTTGAAACGTGCAATTGCGAAATCTAGGTATGTATTCTATGTACTTTTGAAATTTTCTAGCTAGTGATATTGAATGATTTTATAGTTTATATGATAATGCATGGAATGTATTGCATTTAATGAAACATCTGTTTTAGAGACTGATATTTTTACGATAATATGTTTATTTTTTACCCCATGATTCTTAACATTTCCATTTACTTTTGCCCTGTATAAGTATTTAATCATTTATTTTTGAATGTTACTATGTTATGTTAATTTTGTATAGATATTAGAATATTTATGTCTTTTGGTTATATTCATGTTGGCAGTATGGGTGCACGTCGCAGCTTGCTTCTGATAAACAGTATCGCCTACAGGCACAACTTGCTCATGTTGTAAGTAGGATAGATCTTCTTTTTTTATTTTTTTTACACAATACTCACGTTGTGTATGTTTTCTGTACAACTCCTTTCTACAGATTTCTTCGAACTATTACCCTCTTTGCACACCAGTTATTTAACGAGTTTACGAAATATTTAACAAATACATACTCATATACATAAGTTCTGCTTTATTTAAGAATGCTTCTTACGATATACTTTATAGCATACGATATAACACGAAAATGTTAAAAGTAGTATGCTTTCTTTGAAGAACAAATATGATATGTGCTTTAGACTTTTTTAGAAAGTTAATTATTAATAAACCATTTATTATACAGGCCGTACTATGAAATGAAAGCGCATTTTAATCAAATGTTGGAAGAGCAAAAATTAAGAGTAAGCGCGCTAGAGAGATCAGTGGGTGAAGCTAAAATGACCTATGCAGAAGCACTGAGAAATTTAGAAAAAATTAGCGATGAAATTCATAGGGTACTATTAGTTTTCACTTACTTTTGAAACTGCATAATATGTAACCTGATGTAGTTCATAATTATTTTTAAACTTTCCTCTGCAGACTAGAAGATACGATGGAACGGATGAATTCGATAAACATTCGAGAAACACGGTTGATCAGTCTGTTACAAATCCTAATGCAACAAATTCAACAGACTCTAGCCTGACTGGGTCACCTGATAGTACAGATTATACTAGCGATGAATATTTACGCCTTCCTGATAAATTGAGTCCTAATACACCATGTCCTGTGCTTACAAGAGTAATTATTTTATCTTGTTTATACAGTGTGTTCAAAAAAGAAACATTCAGTATTTTAGTGGTAGGCAGTACATACCATAGTGAAAAAATTTGGTAAACATAGGTTGAAAACTCAACTATTTCTCAGATATAAACATTTCTTTTATATTAGCATCATGATTTACTTACAAACTTACTAGCTATATTTCTATGTATATGGAAGTCAATTATGATACTAACATAAAAGAATGTTTCTATCTCAGAAACAATTGTGCTTTCCATCTGTTTGTCAAGGTCTTTTTACCTAATGCAGTGTGTATTATCTATCGTATAAATATCGAATAGTTTTTTTTTAACGTTCTGTAGTTTAATAAAAATATAAAAGTATAAAAGAAATTTAACAAAACATTACTTGTGTCACCATCAAGATTAACAGAGAACCTTCTTCTGAATTTTTGGGCCTAAACAACTTGAATCTCTCATCCACGGAACCTCGGAAGTACATAAAGCGAGACCGTCCGAAAAGCATTGCGACAACAGACACAAAACATATCATATCATTAAATCAAACAAGTTCTTCGACGTCACGATTGTCAGACCTTTCGAGTATTATTTCGCCTATAGAAAAACGAGTGACAATTAAAACGCCGGTTGAAACAAATAATAGTAATACTACCATACAAAATGGAGAAGAGTGGACAGAAATTAGTTTAAACAATTCCCCTGATGAAGTTTACTACAATAATGTAGTGTATTCGGATGAAGAGGATCAAATTCCTTATAAACCGTTGCCGATGGATCTAAGTCCAGAAAGTAGTAATCCAACGTTTAGTAGCGCAAGCATTGAACCATTCGGTGAAGGGTCTAGTCGAAGAAAATTAGTAACTCAAAAATCGCTACCTGCTATGCCAAAAGGAAATGAAGTTACTTTGAGTGCTGAAAAGAAGGCGGAAGTCACAAGGAGTCCGTCGACAAAAAGTAAGAGTAAGCTCGATACTAGTTTGGCTAACTGGATAACTCGGAGTTCAGCTGGTAGTGATATCAGTGCAGATAGTACAGGTAAGTAGCTTTAACTACTAATTTATAACATGCATTGTGATTTCAAGTACCACTACATATAACATTAATTATTATAATGTCATAGCAAATTCAAGTAGAAGACAATCTCTTGACATGTTGTGGAGTGCTGGAACTGGAGAGCGCGTTAAAGAATTACTCAATCATGGGATGATGATGCTGAACATATCTAGCTTGACGGAGCGACATTCTAGCGAACCAAAAACTGTCGAGAGAGATAAGGAGAAGTTTGAAAAATCCGAGAAAGTAGAGGGAAAAGGAAAAAAAGTTCCAAGCCCGCTAGAAAAAACACTAACTTATCTATATGTTGATGAAGAGACGTCAGATAGTGAAAGCTTGGCAAGGTATGTTTTTTTTCCAAATATTTAAACACATGAATCGCTTTACTTTTGTTTTATTTATTCAACTGTGTAAAAAGTAGTGTGGAAATGTTAACGGAGGATCAAATTTCTTCGCTAATGATGGAACCTGATATGAATCAAGTATGCCAAGAAATCTTAGGAACTCCTCTAGTCGAAGTATGCCCATTGCTACAACAATTACAACAACAACAATAGTACTCCTGTTTTCGACGATATTGATTCCATTGAATTGATACTATACAACAATAGGAAGTGTTCAAAAACTACGATAAAGGAACGAATTAGTTAAGGTATAGCTTTATTTATAATTAAATTTATTATGCAATTAGTTTCTGCACATTTATTACTTGCGTAGAAAAGAAAGATTTAACATTTGGATATGAATCATTTGATCGATCCAGTGTCAACATCATTTGTAACGTTAAGACAAATTTCCATACATTATAATTACGCTCCAATTGAACTAGAGATGATTTGTACATATTTAATGTTAGTAGAAACTTTTAATACAATATATAAATATGTGATTATAATCAATGTGTTAGATGTATCTTGAAGCCTAACAAGTCTTTTGGTCCATATATTCATAAAAACATTTTAATTGTTGCGTAGGACAGTAAATACCATTCCACTAAATTCATTTGACACATTGTATCTAGTATACAGTGGAAGACTTACTCGGTAAGAGAAGCAATACCTAGGGAATCTTAGATAGTCGTACTATTCGTAGAAAATGATTATTTATTCATCTCACTCGTACCTATCGTACTCATTACTACGTAAGAATAATAAAAAATCGAATTTTTCCATGGATTACTAACATTTCACTATTTAAAAACTTTTTTGTTTGTCTGTGTTAAAAGTACAACTATATAAGCAATTCGTTTTTATATTGCTGTGAGTGCAAGAGCAATGCCAGTCGAAAATTATAAGTATAATAGATATTATAATCTTGATGAAGTTATATGCTCTTCTTCGAATTGCTAAATAGAAATTGTTTAAGTAAGGTAACATTATTCTAAATAGACAATTGGCGGCTTCGACAAATGTACTGTTTCACATACCAAGCGTTAATATATTTACCAATTGTAATAGTGTTCATCTGCCAAGCTCAGCAAAACATTTTGAACAAATCTTTCCTCAACTTTAATGAGATATATAGATAATATTTATCGATTAAGGACCTTGTAGTTGTCAAGATAGTATTTCAAATATAATTAATATATTCAAGTAATTATCATACGTGAATTTAAACAATCCAACTATAAATCAGCTTTAACATCGATAATTGACAAACATTTAATTCTTCAGATAATTCATAACTTATTTTTAATTTTAAATCATTTTTAGTGTATCGTAACACTGCATAATTACGTTAGCACTTTTAGATATTGAGTTGGGTTGTCTAATTACAGAAACAAAACTATTCAAACGAAAGATGCATGTTATATGCCATTTAAAAAGAGTAATATATACATATATACACATGTAGATATTATTTATTTTTATCATATAATTTTCTGTAAGTAAATTTACGTTTGACAATATTTGGAATAAGATATCGAAACATTTTTGTGTGAAAAAGTCTCAAATCAAATAAATATATGGTTTCTTTCATTACGTATATAGAAATCTATACCAAAGATAAATGAAGTGCAATTTGATAGCAAAGAAATAAAATGAGAATTTTTAATAGTTTTATATGATCAAGTGAGTTCATTTGTATATCGATGCATCAGCAACTAATTTAAAGTGGAAAATGTGATAGCATAGTATATTTCTTTTTTTTTTTAAGATTTTAAAATATTTCCTTATATGAATATATATGTATACATATACATACATAAATTGTACAAAAGTCACAGAAATTTATACCTTCTAACAAAAAATATTTTTTTAGAACTATCATTTTTACATTTTCTTTAAAAAATTCGATAATAATTGATTTTAACCGTCTCAATTGTTTAACAGAAGAAATGCCAATGTGATACAGTTGCGTGATTTTATATAAATCATATGACCGAACAAGATTTTTCGCGCGAAGTTCTTCAACTCTATATTATAAATAAAGTATATTAAACTATGAAACCATTGCCGTCGAAATTTGACATAATCATGTTATATTCAATGCCAGTTGAAACTGGCCATGCTCCTAAATATTTTACTAGATATTTTCTTGGCCAAACTATGACGATAACAGCGTTGAATATAATGCGAGCGTATAATTATAATAATGATTGTAAATACATTATATTGTAAATGTAACTGTAACTATGTATATATCATCTTCATTAAAATACGGTTGCAAACATATAGTGGAAAAGAGTATTTTATGCAATCTCCTTCGTGTTTTCAATGTTCCACATCTAATAGTTGTTTAAAAATATGTCTATGATATCGAATACAGTAACTTTATTTTAATAAATTTAATTTCTTGCGTAGCTTTATTTTAAAAGCCAGACATTGTTTACTGATACCTGTGGTCGTAACAATATCGTAATGCATATAATCGTTATTTATATATTCATATAATAATTTATTTTTTATTACATCTTGTAATATATAAAAAATTATTATCTTTTTATAATATATAAAGAATATAAAGCAAATATTCACAATATACACTTAACGCATATGAAGGAAATGATTGATTCCAGACGCTTTAATGTCAAAAGTCATTATCGTAAGGTTGTAAACAATACTGTGAGGCCTGTATTTGAGATGACGATTGCATTATGAATGGAGAGGTTGTTTGTGTCGGGTATGGTCTTTGCGTCATAGATGATGATGAAGATGATGGCGGTGACTGGAAGTGGAGCGATGGATTCACCGGGTAGCTTCCATCAATTTGTGTGTGGTTGACAGCCATGGGAGGTTGAAAATAAGGTCTAGTGTACGAATTTATTCGGACTTAGTGGACATTTTTATTCTGTTGATAAACAGAACTCTTTATTGATAAACTTCAAAAAATTGTCTCTTATATGGCGCCATTTGTTTTTAATTTCCTTCACTATAAGAAAATCAATAAATTCTTTGATGAAGACATGTACATTTTTATACAAGTTTTTAATACTTTGACAGATATATGCATTATTATATGTATATTAATTTGTAATCTACACAAATAACTACAAAAATTAAAGCATATACTGTAGGATTACATTGAAAACACTTTCAGCATTCATATGATTAATTCTGATAAATCATCATAGACACTTTTTTTTAGGTATTTATCTACTGGAAATAGTTTCTCTGCTTTGCAATTTGAATTCTTGATTGCAAAATCAACAATCGGGTTAATCATTCGAGAAACTTGTAAAGCAATTTGGATTCACTTCAAAGAAACGGAAATGCCGGAACCTACTGTCGAGATGTGGTTAGACATTGCAGAAAAATTTTATATGCAGACCAATTTTCCCAACTGGATTGGTGCAGTAGATGAGGAGCATGTCAGATATATTAATCCCATAAAAGGCGGATCAAATTTTATTAATTATAGAAAATACTTTTCTATTGTATTGATGGCAGTAGCTGATGCTAATTTAAATTGTATTGCCATTGATATGGAAGCTTATGGAAAAGAAGGAGACTCTACTGTATTTCGAGATAGTCCGCTAGGAAAGAAATTATATTCGGGCAATTTAAATATACCTCCACCTTGTAATTTACCAAATACTGTTAAAGATCCCCAACCATTTGTGGTGGTTGGAGATGAAGCATTTAAAATTTCCAATAACATTTTACGACCATTCCCAGCTCGCAATTTAGATCCACATAAAAGAGTATTTAATTATCGATTATCGAGATGTAGAAGAACTGTAGAGTGCACTTTTGGAATTTTTGTGAACAAATAGCGAATTTTTCATTCCTCAATTCTTGTACAACTAAATTTCATAGATATCATAGTAAAGGCTTGTTGGATTTTGCACTTTTGTTCGCAAAAGAAATGGAATTAATTTTAAGGATGCTGAAACCTATCCCTTCGCGGATATTAACGAGTTTGGACAAGTTCCACGCGGACAAGGATTAGAAGTTTGTGATTATATTGCCGATTATTTCATTGGACCTGGAGCAGCTCCTTTTCAATATCGTTATATGTATTAAATGACAAATGAATCATTGATATTAAAAAAATAGAATGATGTACCTTTTTCGTCTTTTTCATTTGTATCAAATTGTACCCAATTATCGTAAAATATTTCGCCAATTTCGATCCATGATTTTTCACGTAAAATTTTGTCACTGTATTGTTTGCTACTTTTGTCCCAAAGTGAACACATTCAACATTTTCGCTAAGGAGAAACTTGTTTCAAATCACGCCCGAACCACCCTTTCAAGGACCTCCAACATTTTTGGGACAGATTGTATGTATACATGAAAAAGTGGAAGACGAAAATAAGTAATCACAAAAAAATAGAAGATCTCCATAAAAAACTACAAGAAAGTAGAAAAAGATGTGAAATTGAAATGAGCTGTAGACCAGTACATAAAGGTGCTTTTCAGCAAAGTGCAAAGGCGACACTGTGTAACACAATGTAAAATTCAGAGCTTTCCAATTATGAGCAGCTAAAATGTTGTGTTCAACAGTGCTGATGTTCAGACTCTAATGAAATCTTATGTAAAATGACTGCTCCACACTTTGGGTGGTGAAAGGAGGGCTAAATACCGTATCAGCCACGAACTGAGACTGTTTAGAAATTTCCCTAGATATCCATGGCCTGGAAGTCAAACACTTGGCATGGCAAGCCAAGGTTAAGGTATCACTGAATAAGAATTATTTTAAAACGCAATGCAATGAAAATGTACTCATATTGTCAAAGTTTTAAATTGACAAATTATGAGAAAGTATGCGAGAGAGAAAGTATGTGTACCGATGACCTGAGAATGCTTTGCCTGCCCACGCCAAGCATTTGACTTCCAGGCCACGGACATTTAGACAAATGTCTAAACAGTCTCAGTTTGTGGTTGATACACTATTTAGCTTTTTCATTTCACCGCCAAAGTGCGGAGCAGTCAGTTTACATGAGTTGTCATTAGGGTCTGAATGTCTGCACTGTTGAACACAGCATTTTAGCTGCGCATAGTTGGAAAGCACCGAATTTGATATTATGTTACACAGTGTCACCTTGCACTTTACTGGAAAGGACCTTCATGTACTGGCAGCTCATTTTGATTTCATATCTTTTTCTATTTTCTTGTAGTTTTTTATGGGGATCTTCTATTTTTCAATGATAACTCCTTGAGTCCTCCACTTTTTCATGTACTTAGCGTAATTTTTTTACTTTTTTGAAGTTTTTTTATCGGATCTCACTTCTTTTTACAAATAATTTATTATATAGAATCTATTTTAAATTTATAAAAATAAAATTGATATTTCTGTAAACTCTACATAAGAAGTCTAAATTATTATTTGTTTCTTTAATTGAATAGAGTAAAATAAAGGGAGGGGGGATAACAAAAGCGAATATATATACATATATTTCATATAATTTATTAATTATAAACACTTATTCGTTCAATTTATAAATAATTATATATACCTGCAATTTTTTGTCTTGCTGCAAAAAATTTTAATGTTGATGATGAAATGAGAAAATGATTCCATTTCTATAAGCTCTACATAAAAAGTCTAAATTAAAAACACTAGTGGTATGGATCTATTCTGTAAGGTACCTGACAATTCAGATTTTGACAACTTACCTTGTAATGAAAATTGATCTACATTTTACTTTACTGGCAGCAATTTGTTAATCTCCAATCCTGTGGGCCCCCTTCATTTCCACAAGCTCTACATAAAAAACTTAAATTCAAAATACTTTGGTGGTATGGATCTATATTAAAAACAGTTTTCTGTATGCATAAAGGTGTCTCGCAATTCAGATTTTGACAATTTACCTTGTAATCAAGATCGATCAACACTTTACAACACTGGCTGTAATTTGTTATTAAACCCTACATAAAAAGTCTAAATGGAAAACATTTTGTTGATATAAATATAATTAATAATGCAATATTGTAAAAACTTTTGACACTTGGCAGGTTATGAGTGATGACATCTGTTTCGACTCTCGACGCTCGATGGCCGACGAGCCATGCCGAACCGGATGATTTCGAGAGTCGACGAATGACACTCGGCTTTTGCTTAGCTCCTATTGGCTAAGGGTTGACGACAGGAAAATTATACGAAAAATGCCGTTTCTGACAGATTCATGACATGACATTACGATATCTCAGTTGTTCGTGGACCGATTTTATTGATTTTGGTTTTATTCGAAAGCTTATATGCGGTTTACATGAGAAAAATGCCTTTAAATTTAGAAAATATTACAGGCGTGTTGAGATATTCATGAAAGAAGTTTCAGGTTAGGTTGGAATTCCAGTTTTACGAGGAAAGGATACACGGTAGCGCCACGTTATAATATACGCGGTGGCTTATAATTTTTACTTGGCGTCGTGACTCTACCGCGTCTCTAGATATGTACACAAACATATCTAAGGAAGTAACAAAAACAATTGCACGTATATAAAAATGCATTGTCTAATCAACAAACACTTTGTTACGCTATCACGTGAACTTAGCTTCATGGCATGTAGCGCCACAACGCGGAATAGCTTAAACACTACCGCATGTAATATATATTTATATTCAAATTAGGAGCGGAATTCAAATGGATTAACGCTTTGAATCAACGAACCACCACGTACATTGTTAAAACATTCGACGTGGGTGATCAAGCGTGGGAAAGTCGAAAGTCAGGAGAGAAAAAGGAACGATCGCTGAAAATACTTAATAGATTCATTATAGGGCGCGTCGAATCGCCGTTTCCGTTGGAATGCATTTCTTTAGAATTCGAGTCGAGTTAGCTTTTGTTCCAGCTCGTAGGATCCTTGAAAATAACAAACTCGCGCTGTACCTCGGTTCGCGTTCCGGCGACTTCTTCAAGAGGGTAATAAATTTCCTTAAGGGTTGCTGTGTCTCGCTGGCGCGTTTTCTCTCTCTCTAGACCTCCGCGCTTTCCTTTTTCACATGTAGCCCTGCACAAACATGACCGCGCGACTCCCACCTCCACTCGACTCGGGGGTGGATCCGAGATCGATGAAGATCACCGGGAGGATCGGGAATCTTCCGGAGAAGGGAGAGAAGCAGCAGATCGAGCGAAGATTTTTCCAGAGAGATCAATCGTAATCGAACCTCTGGGAACGAACTACGAAACGATTTTTAAACCAAACGAGTCGACCGAATAAACGTCTTTGCTTTTTCTTAAAAGTATTTCGAATTTTATTTCACGCGCCTCTCCGGGCAAAGCGGTTCAGCGCTCCACGGGCACCTTACCCACGTCAGAAAATTCCCTATCACCGCACGACGCGTTCCGCAACAACTTACAATTCAAGAGAATTATGTATTTATCACGGATTAGTGAAATTTATAACCTTTTGTCTTTTGTCATTGTAGGTATACACGATACGATTTGGTGTATAATACACGATAAATTCGATAAGAGAATTTTTTTTCATTTCATTTTTCTTTATCAAAGTGTTAGTTCATATGGGCTATTTACACGTGTCGTAATACATAGTTTTACATGTTTGGTGTATAATATAATAAAATATACATCAATGTTTTATAGTAAATATAATCAGATCTCTTATAAAATAAAGCGCTACATTTTCAACTAGGTACTTTTTTTTAACTGGCATTCTTAACTAATGCTCAAACATTATTGCCTGCTTATTTTACTACAATACTGTTAGTATTCGTTATCCTTATATTCTAGTTACATTTGCAGTTTTTATTTAACATTTCAATATATCTTATTCTACAAAGGAACTCTCTATCACGCTTTTCAATTTTTCATTACTGATACTGGAACATAACTGGTTTTTTTTATTTTGGGCATGTTTATGTACCATCTCTTAATCCAGATTTGCTGCTGCCAGGGACCTGTAAAATAAGAGGATTATATATTATTTGATTTTATCGTATAAATGCAGTAGAATTAATTTGAGTTTTTAAGAAAGCAATGCTTTGAACATGTAGTTGTATGATTCTCAGACGTACTAGAATGAATGTACAGAATAACTCAAGGATATGAAAATCTGAGTGTCAATAGAGAATAGTACATAGAATGTAATCAAGCTGTATTGAATATGAACAGATAATAATAGTAAAGAAATATGTAGACAAATTTGAAACGATTTTGCCGGATGAGTCTAGCAGAAGGTTCCGTGATTCACACGACGTCCGCTGAAACTAACTGGCGTCGCGATTGCAAAGGAGGGAAAGAGACGGACGATCGAGAAATGAGAATAGTGTCGCGTACACGGTGCCGATAATATTCGTTAGGTTCGTGTGTTCATTATTATTTATCGTGCGTAATTGTGATAAAACGCGAGCCGTGTTTGATATTTTATCGCACAACGTTTAACTAAATCTCGTACGAGAAAACAGTTGAAGAGTCTAATTCGATAATCGTAACGTGTCTCGCCCAAGCAACGATCGCGAAACGACCAAGAGAAAGAGAAAAAGAGGCACACTCTGTTTGCGTATGGTTTTTAAATTGCATGGACAGTTTCGTTCCGCCGCACACCGTGTTCCTAGTGTGAAACCCCATTCGTTGGTATGACGAAATGAGACGCGTTTCGTTTCGTTCTTGTGCATCGTGAAACTCATGGGCAAACTATATGTCCCGAGCAGTGTGTAGCGGGTGAAATCTAGTTTCCGTTGAAAGGCTCGTGAACGGTGCGCGGACACAACCAACGACGTGCGTTCAGAGGCCCACCATGGCGGTGAATCCGCGTGATATGGACGGTTTTATGCCGCTCCTGTCAACGACGGATATCAAGAAAAAGTTGAACGTTGGTTATTTGCTGCTTAATTATTTGGGCGACGAGAGCAAGAGCATCGAATGTCAAGACATCGGACTATTTATCGACAACATCATACCATGGCTTAGCAACGGCAATCCCAAGGTACCAAACAGTTTTACATTTCATTTTATTTTACAATTTTAATCCCGAAACTCTTGCAACTACCAATCAAACTGATCTATATTCTTGGACTTTCACGTTCAGCTGATGTTCATCAAAAACATACCTCACGTACTTCTCGATTGCCTCTGTATATATCTGAATACAGAAACACGTCACAAATATTTCATGTAAAACACTGTAGTCTTTTCTACTTGCAGGAATCTTGACTTGTTAAGGTCGGTGTTGTGTTAATACGTTTCATTTGTAATTTTTTCTCTGTCGCTTGGCAGTATTTAATTCTATTATTCAACATTGTGGTTATGAAACGAGAAACACAAGGATTTGCTTAATAATCGTTAATATTTGTTCCTTTCATCTTGGTAATAGAATTTTGTAAAGGTATAACGAATGGGAGTATTTATAATGCTGATTTCTTTTACATCGTTTAAAATTTCTTTTAGACGGATATGTTTAGCAAACTTATATAAAGCATCTATTACTATATTTTTCGTTTTACCTTGACAAAATAGTAAGTTATTTTATTTACATCTTTTGATAACTTTAAATTAACAGATATAGTAGCAAACAACTTCTGAATAAAAAATTGCAACTGCAGTGATTGTTTTTGCATTCTAGATCTATCCGTTAACTTTATTATAGTGCATAATAGATGTATGTGGTAAATACTTTTAAAACCTCGGCCTACGTTCGTCTCTGTTTTAACTCCAAAGAAGAAAAGGAAAGAAACGATTCGATTTTGCTTTTGAAGAACCAGAATCGCAACAATCAAACAAAATGAGAATTTTACAGGTTATCATCTATAGCATATGACTATTAATAACTGTTAAATGATTTAGGAGAAAAGAAAAGAAACAGTTCAACATATGACTCATTTTAAAATGTAGTCAAAACACAAGAGAGTTGATTTACCTGACAATGATATTACAAATTGCAAAATTCGTGTAAGAGGACATAAACGATGGTGGCCTTTGTATATAAATTTGATTGATTGTCTCATCGTGGATTCATGGAAAATATATAATTCGTGAAGGCAGCGCACATGTCACAGTTGCAATTTTCATCTTAGTTACGATCAAAGTAGAAGTCTAAACTGTACCAAAATGGTCTCGAGATGATAAACAAAGAGGCACCTAGCAAAGAAGTTGGTAACCAAGAGAGAGAAAATATTTGAATTATGACTGTCATTCGAAACTGCACTACCGATAGAGTACATTATAACCATATAAGACATGTTACAGCAGATGAAAGAAAAGCAAAAAGTTGAAATATGTTTGAAAAAATATTAAATTATCATACCTAGAGATAATCAGTGACGTAATTGAAAACATTTATAACAAAGGCTTACGTCAATGAATATTAAATTTGTTTGTTCAACCAAAATAGTGGTAACGCATTTAAAATTTTTCTCAAAGTCGAAATGAAACATCACCTAAAAATTTTGTGTTCTTCTTTAAATAATTCTTTGTGTAAAAATCGCATTCTCTGCTTGATCCTTAATGGGTTAAGTGTTCTTCTTATGAATGGATACAGTATACTATGTAAACAAACTTGTATAAAGTGCCTTTTGTTTCTCGCATTTATTATAGTTGAGAAACCCGTGGCCAAACAAAAATATATACAAGAAACGAACGATGATTTTCTTGCATAGATTGAACAATAGAAATCGTTGAAGTCATTAAGCATAAAATGGATAAAGAGCCCATGTATGTGGTAGCAAGATGTACCGGGTGACAAACTGGTTGGATTGTATGTGTTTGAGCAGCGGTACTCATTTATTGAATTTTATTATTTGTCCATGGTGGAGAATGAAAACGTTAAGGGGTTACAGGCTTTTTCAAGAATTCTTATTGAAGTGATACCAAGATTTTATTTATATTGAAGTACATTAATGTATTGTATAAGTATTAAACTAGAAAATCATTTTTTTTTTTTTTTCATTTTTACGAAAATGACTTGACAGATGATTTAGTGAAGCGTCTAACAAATAAATGGTTTTGGGGTAGGAACAATAACTCAAACCAGGTTCAAACTAGAATTGTGAAACAAAATTAATTGTTTTCCTTAGTCTAAAAGCTAGTGAAATACATAACCGTTTTTAAAAATGTACATTTTTAATAAAATGGCATCGTTCCAAAGTAAAACATACAAATTTAGTCTAAAATTGTTTGCGATACTTAAAGTTGCATAAAGAATACAAATATTAATATAATACATTAATCCTACATATTTTACTAGAAAAACACGATTATTTCATAAAAAGAAATTCGAGTTGATTGATTGAAAATTGGGAAGTGTAGAGTGCCTGTTGATTTTGAAACTAGTCTGAAAACTGCCCTTACACTTTTGATATCGACTTTTAATTAACGGTATATCATTTTCGTATATATATTTATTATATATGTTATATATATTATATTTCGTATATATATACACCTCAAATTGTAGGAAATTTTATCTACTTAAAAAAAGGTAACAATAACTTTTCTCGTCAGGATACTCCTTTCGTGAGGTTTTTGCAAAAAATTGAAAAAAGTGTGAAAATTTCGATGTTTTTCGTTTGTAACTCGGTTGGCTCACATTTCTGAGGGTTGCAAATCTAGATTTATACTATCTGGGGGTCCATAAGAACATATAAAGAAAGCAAGTTTAAAGTATTTTATGCAATGTTTGGCAAAAAAATTTTCTAATATGACTGGCCTATTTGGTCAGCGTATGCCGATAGAGTATCCAAGCAACGCTTTTCTTCCGACTTGATTTGCAAATTTTGAGATTTCAAATTGAAAACGTATTTTTATCAAAATAAATCATAGCCTATGTTACTCAAGGATAGTGTAGCTTTCTATTACTAAAAAAATTTTTTAAATTGCTTTAATAGTTTCGGAGATTAGCCCGCTTAAACAGATAGATAGACATACAGTTTGGGTTTTGTCAAGGTGCGAAAAGCCATATATGATCTTAAAAAAAACATTATTTCGAAATCACAGACAGACACTTCAATTTTATTTATATGTATATGTATAGACTAATGTAAGTAAAGGAAGTACTTACATTATAGACTAATGTAAGTAAACACATGTACACGTGTAATTAATAAATTCGGTGCTTCTTTACACGTGAAAAACGTGAATAACCCTAGAGTACACGTGTATCCGTGTAATATGGACACGGCTATTTACTACACGGATTTCTACGCGACTTTACGTGTTACACGTGAAACCCGTGTACACGTATAAATGGGGGCTCTAATATATGTATATTAGAGGTATATGTATAGAGGTTTGCCACTTATTTGTACAGCTTTATCGACATAATTTTGCAATTACAACATATTTATCGCTTTTTTTCACTTGCTTAGGGTTCTTTTTATGATTACAATCATTCGTTACTTTTCATTCTGACTCTATTGTTTGTACAGTTTATTGGAGTTTCTGTTTGCAGTTTAATAGTTTTATTCGGTACTTTAATAATTACACATGATTAATACTATGCAGTACAATCAAAATTAACGTGTTAGTTAATGCGGATATTTATCCAAATTCATATTTTGCAATTATTCCGGATAGAATCAGGCTCGCGTTGCAAAGGGAGGCGATGACGACTGTTGATTAAAAAGATAGGCGTTCCTTCGCGGTCAAGTTCGCATTCGCGTGAATCGGCAGTTGCGATTCACGACGAAAAGGCTAATCAGTTGGGTAGTGGTTTGACCATCCTCAGACTTTACAGACCTCACTGGGGCTCGCTCCGCGTATCTGCAGGTCACCTCTGCGCGGGAAGGCCCAAAGCGGTACGCTACATGATAGCGGATAAGATGATTTTGGATAAGGCACAAGCAATGGGCACCTTCAGTCGTCTCCGCATCCATTCGGGTTTCGAGATGCGAAATTAGGGTACCGGGAGATTTGAGTATCGAGTCACATCTTAGAAACGAATACGTTAGGCCGGTAATATTCTTATTCGCGCGACGCGGAGAACAAAACGAGCGGTCAACAATATTTTACAACGGGCGTGGGAAACGTAGGGCTGCCTGGGCTCGGCAACTAGAATTGCCGTCAATAATAATGTCATAGGAACGTTACGAGATCTCTGGAATCTCGAGTGGGTCCGACGCTCTGCAAGCGACCGTACCGTTGGGTGAGGCGAAGAAGGGGTAGCGCGAGGCATCGTCGGCCGGTACCTCAAGCGACGGAGTCAACTCGATTTAGACAACCTTCGACAAGGGGACTCTACTTCGAAACGGGCATTATATTGCGAGTCTTCGGACGATAATTGTAATTCCCAAATTATAATAAAGTTCAAAGACCTTAGTTTTTGTAAACCGGAGAGTTTTATTTCCTATACCGTGTTTGCACGCTTTATCCCGAACAGCAATAATATAGTATATAATAGTATATAGTATATAATATAGGTATATAGTATATGTATATGTTATTATTGATATTTTATAGATTTATCCATATCTCGATTTGGCATAAATGCATAAACATTCGCAGTCTATATATATATATATAAGAAATCTTTTTAAACGTAGTGTGAACTTCAAGTTCTGAGGTAGAAGAACTGCGAGGAAAAGGAAGGTTTCCAATGGTTCGTCTAAAAGGGACCAGAGACGTGTCGATCTCTAACGTCGCGTTGGCGTCGCGTCGGTCAGTTCGTTTCAATTCTGCTAATGGAAATCGACGCACAACGACGTCAAAGTACGCGGACATTGAAAAATTGACATCACCCAAATTTCTTCACTCGCGAAACGCAGAAAGGCCACTCTTCTGTGTTATAAGTTATAAACAGCAAGCGGATGACCAAACCGAACATTGTCGTCAAATTCAGCTTCTTCCATAATGCATGAGGCTCGATTCCCCATGCGGTTCGCGCACGGCGTATATTTTTCTCCGCGTAGCTACCGACAACGACACACACACATACTAAACAACCGTGTTTATACGTACGCTAGCCCGTTCATTCCTATATTTAGCGTCACTTTTTATTGTTGCACGCGATGCTGACCTGTTCTACAAACTTCTGGCGACTCTGCTCGAAATATGGAAGGAAAGTGGCACAGTTCCTGACGTGTATCGAGCTTCCTTGAACTTCTTTCGACAACTACATTGACCTCTTCAGAGACACTTACGCATATATGTAGGATTTAAAGTGTGTGTACTGCAAGGAGAGTAAGACGAGGATACACGCATTTTTTAGATCGTCCACACGCTTCAATTCCTACATGTATACGTTTCGATTTCTTTTTAAGGATGTATAGAAGGTACAATCGAAGACAAAGAAGCCCCGGACAACATTTTCGCTAAGAAAAAAGTTGTTTCAAATCACCTCCCGAACCACCCCTTTCAAGGACTTCCAACATTTTTGGGACACCCTGTATATGGAATATTAATTATTTGAATATCTTTGTAATTACGACATTTAAATGAACAAATTTATAGTTATAAACTTGTTTCTAATGTCAAGTTTCTCATTTATCACGAATTTTGCTGTTTTTCTTTCATTTTAGAATTAAATTCTTAATATTTTCAATCATTAGTGAAAAAACTGTTGGCATTGAAAATGCCTTGAATTCAATTTTAAATGATAAAAATATATCATTTTTTTATACCTTAATTGAATGATATAAATTATTTAAGGATACTTCACAAACATTAAAAGACATATGTATGTCTGTATAACGATAAATGTTATTTTTTGATAAAGAAATAAAATAAAAAAAGTATCATTTTTTAACTGACCGGCGCACGCGCGCGCGTGTGTGTTTGTGTGTTTTACGTCGAGATACCTTGACCAATCAGGGTGAAACATCTTGCATTTTGTACAGCATGTCTCTCAGGTGGTTCCATTATCAACTTTTTGTGATTTGTTATTTTTTACCAATTTCTTTTTTCTAAAGAACCGAAAACTTTTGTACTGCTTCTTACTCCGAGACAGATGGACCAATTGGTTTGAAACTTCTTGCATCTGGTAGAGCATCACTGGCCTTTGGTCCCATAAAAAAACATTTGGCCATATTTCATTTTTTACCACTTTATATTACTTCTATCACAAAAAGAGTCCTTTTTCACGTATGCTCTGCTTGAAATCGATGAAACCCCTTACATTTTGCTGCCGAACAGGTTTTTTAAGTTTGTGCTGCCTCCGAAAAGATTGAATTGTATTTAATATGCTGTATTTAATAATTTAACCAAATTCATGAAGAGTTGGTGAGTAATAATGCAGTGTAAATAGAAATTATTTGATACTTTTCACGGCATTTTGTCATACTTTTAAGTAATTACATCTAGAGCTGGTGAGTAGTCATATAAATTAACTAGAAATTATTTCATACTTTTTAGTGTAGTTTTAATATTTTTCAAAGTCGGTTATATTTTTTGTCCAAAAATTATTTTATTTCACACTTTTTAGTGGCAATCTACATATAATCAATAGGCTTCATGCAATAACAATAGTTATGGGCAATGTATAGTTGCAAACGCGATCATCAGGAATAAATGTGCAAATGTGAAAGGATTCATCGCGTTTGGTAAATTCATTGTCGAGCTACACGAGAGAATAGGAATTTTGCAGCAACAATGGTTTTAAACAATGAAAGTGTCCATAAAGTTTTGCAAACGGGAACATCACGAAAACATCTGCTACTAAATGTGAAAGGTTTCATCGCGGTCGTTTAATTCTTTGCCGAGTACCATCAACGAATAGGAATTTTGCAGTAACAATTATTATAAACATTAAGAAATTCATAAATATTTCCAAATGAGAACATCATTAAATCAAATGACATTGTACATTGAAGATTCCATCTCAATCGGTTAATTCCTTGACGAGTGACATAAAAAAAATAGGAATTTCGCAATAACAATAATTACAAACAATAAAAAAATGCATAAGTTTTTGCAAATGTTATCATCGCGATAACCTGTCCGGCAGCAAAATATAAAAGGTTTCATCGATTTCATCGATTTCCGTACGAACAAACGTGAAATAGTGCTTTTTGCGATAAAAGTGGTATAAAGTGATTAAAAAAAACCAAGGTTAAATGTTTTTTTTTTTTTTTATTGGACCAAGTAGCAGTGATGCTCTACCAGATGCAAGAAGTTTCAGTCCGATTAGTCGATCGAATTCGGAATAAGAAGCAGTACACAATTTTTCTGTTTTTTACAAACAAACAAAAACAAGTAAAAAATGTGATACCTCAAAATGTCATGATAACGAGACCACCTAGGAGACATACGCTACCAGATGCAATATGTTTCATTCCGATTGGTCAAGCCGTCTCGACATAATCGGTGAATGAACATAAAAAAAGGATAACAAAAAATATACATGTCGAATTGAGTAACCTCCTCTTTTTCGAAGTCGGTCAAAAATTACACAATTTTGATATCGTTTTTGATATAGTTTTTGAAAACTAGTTTCATTGTGTGTAACATCTACCTATGGAGCCTAACATAGTAGAGACTACCTCTTTTCGCATTAGTTTACTCATATAGTCAAAGTCTGTTTCTACTTTTGCTGTAGGTTAGTCACGCCCTGGGTATATCCTAGACTGTTCTAGACTTAACATAGACTCGTACATTTTACATTCGATCAGACTGTAACTTGGTACTGCCTTAACCTAGATCGAAATCGAACTCACGCTTTAACTCAGGTCTGAACGGAAGTCGCATGGAATTTAATTTGGAAACGAAACATCTACGTTCGAGCAGACGCCAGGAACTCGGATGTCGATGCTCATTGGCAAGAGACGGCTGGAGTCGACTGCAGCATAAGAAACTTTTGTCCAGATCGATAGGGGCTATCGTGGCAAAATAGGGAGGCTCGTCACGTAGCGTATGGTAGGCTCCTTGCCAAAACCACGACAATGACGAGTTCGTCGAAAATTAAGAACAAACTACAATCTGCAAACGTTAGCCATGAATCTTTTCTCAAGAGGTAGCGTTATCAAGTGGAGATCCTTTCAACAATTCATTGCCCATTGTTTCGAGGTAGAAAGTGGTTAGAATACTGGATTGGTCGGTGACGATTAACGCGGATTGTTTTCAGAACTACAGGAAGATAGAGGAAAATTGTTTCCTAGACATTTATTGTGTCCTAATCAGCGATGATTAAAATTTCTTTAAATGTGGAGTTCAAAGAGAATGGAGAGAAAGATTTTCACTTGAATTGTTTTAATTTGAATGTGAATACAATTTAGGGAGTTGCTGAAAATTTGATATGTCATAAAAGCCGAAATTATAAACCATGTATAAAAGAATAACAATTATTGACCACGCCGTTATTAAGGTATAATTAATTAAGAATGTTTCGGAGATATATTACAATAGTCAGTATTTATTAAACAAATTCTAGATTATTTTAACAAGTTTCCCAAGGTCCCTCAACAAATTTGGAGTCGTTTCACTGAACCGTGCAAAAGTCATAACAGTTTCTATGTATTTTTATTATTTGAAGTTAAATTCAAGGCATTTTCAGTGCCAACAGTTTGTTTATTAATATTAAAAAAAATTAAGAATTTCATTCTAAAATTAAATAAAAATAATAAAATTCATGATAAATTAGGAACTTGACATTAAAAACTATCTTATAACCAGGGTTGCGAGTAATTAATTACTTTCTTAATTAATTTCCGTCTTTAATTGACAACTAATTACAAACAATGTAATTAAAAATTATTTAATTGAAATCTAGCGATGCGGTAGCGTCTCGACGCCAAGTACATGAAAAAACAGCCTCCCCGTATATGCCTGGCGCTGGCGCTACCACGTATCTTTTACTCGTAAAACTGCGATTCCAACCTAACCCGAAACTTCTGTCATTAATATCTCGTCACGCCTGTTGTATTTTCTAAATCTAAAGGCATTTTTCTCATGCAAATCGCACATAAGCTTTCGAATAAAACCAAAATCAATAAAATCGGTCCACGAACGACAGAGATATCGTAATATCATATCATGAATGTGTCACAAACTGCAGCATTTTTCTTTTCCTTTGACAAGGAATTTTTCGTCAACACTTAGCCAATAGGAGCTAAGCCCGTTTGTCGATTCGTTGACTCTCGGAATCAGTCGGCAAGGCTCGTCACACAGTGCGGAATAAGTGAACAAAATTCAATATTAGTATATATCATAATGTGAGGCAGATTTATATCGTAGAAAATGTGTGAGCGTGGAAATTGTTATAAATAATCATTTATCAATAATTTGCATCCATGATACAATCTTTATCTTTAAACAACCATACAGACAAAACGGCAAAAAATATCCTGTGTTCTCAACATATTTGGATACATTATTTGTTATATTTTAAGAAACTTATAAGTTTTCTTGCAAATACTTGCAATGTTCGGTTTTATGTAATTTTTAATAAGGGATCGTACTGTTGGTGTAGAGTCGCAATTGGAAGTTAAAAATTCTGATTTAATTGATTTATGGATTTCTATAAAAATTATTTCTCACATCCTTGGTCAAAACGAAGCATATTTTGTTAAATAACATATAGGAGCAACTTCTATTATTTATGAGAAAAAAATTCCTAAAGAATTCGATATATGAACTACTAAAGCGACAATTTTACAATATTACATCATTTTCCTGTATGATAATCATAAACTCATACATAACGTTGGATTCAGAATAAAAAAACGCTTTTACTGATCCAGAATTAAATCAAAATTTTCAAAAATTTCGAGGGGAGGGGGGTAATTTAAAAAAAAGATTTGTTCTTTTCTAGATTTGTTGGTATTGGTTTATAGGCCTATAAAAACAGTTTAATGTTTGCTTAAACATTTTTTTGAAATCTCTAATCGTTTCCGAGCAAAAGTAAGAGGGGCGGCTCTGATAAAAGGGTTAATTTCTCCCTCAAAACGCAAAATTCGCACGTACTGAGGATGGTGTAATTCATAAGAAGGCCCCACAAACAAGTATACAAAGTTTCATCAGAATCGTGGTTTGTTAATTTTTTGTTAAATTTGTTAATTTTATTGTGATTTTATTAATGTTTATGGTTAATTTTAACTTTTTTATATTAGTAATGAAATTTTGATTTTTGTCCACAATTTTGCTATTTGTCCGCGCTGTGCGTCGGTCGGAATTGTAATATGGCTGTCACTCATGCCGCTCGTTCATTTCTAACCTGTAACTGTCAGTTTGGATTTGTGACATTTGGTTTCTTGCAACAAGACTTTCTGCCATGCGTTATGTGTGCTTTTGAAAACTTAAG
>NW_026532487.1:0-7168 GCF_026283585.1 Hylaeus volcanicus | reverse complement strand
TCTTCATACGCTCGAAATAATTCCGTGATTCTATCGAAACGTAATTTGAGACCGACTTTATCAAATCGACTTTGTGCGTGAGCATTTTGCCATGCCGTTAAGGGGGTAGACACGGAACATGACCTCTCTGATTCGGCAGGTCGGTATTACAGCAGCTACTCTCTGCATAGAAATGGTATCACCATTAGATATGCGGCAGCCGAGGAAAACTAGATGGAGCTGCTCGTTATTGCCATACAGTATAGTTTCTTCTCAACAACATATACTGTATATTTCTTCCTTGAGTGATTCTGAATGCTCAGCGTAGAAAGTAGTAGTATTCTGTTCCGCGCTGCGTATTACGTTTGTGTAGTACATTCACACTTCACCATCGCGCGTGCATATAGAAATAGGAGCTAAGTTGGGGGACCCTCGGCGCCGCTGCGGCGCCTCGTGAGTTGCTCCGCGCTATCGAGAATTTGGAAAACTTTAACAATTTTTTACGCGAAAACGGTTCGTCTCCAGCATGTGGCTCCTTTGAAGCTTTTTACCTACTCCTCGAGTAGAATTTTTAAAAATTAAATAACACTTTGACCTTAAATTTCGAGGTCATAATGGATTTTGAGGACGGTTTTTTTTGCAAATTTCCACCGATCCAGATGTGTACAATAACCCTTGAAAATGGTGACCAATAATTTTTATACACCCTGTACACCCTGATTTCATTTATAAAAATGAAGAAGTTTAATACAAATTATTTTTTGAGTTGATGATAATTGATTAAAAATACTGATACCTACATATCCTGAAAAATCCATTATTAATGTTTCCTATTTCCCATAAATATTTTAACAGAAACGTTTAAAAAATATTCGGATAATGTGAAATTTATGTTTAAAACATGCGTATTGAATATTCGGGCAATGTTGAAGAAATCTTGAAAATTAAGAGATTAAAAAAAAAATTAAATCTTTCATATTGTGTTTCATTTATTCATAGATTTTACGTTTATTACTTTATTTCTTGTGATTGGATTCCATTAAAACAAGTTATTTTAATTTTTTTTACCTTGGTGCGAATTTGAATATTAGATGAATATGTATTTTATATTCGAGGAAAAATATATTGTTGCGTATATTAAATAAATATGTATTTTATATTTTGGAAAAAATATTCCATTCTAAATATTGAATAGATATTCATTTTATACTTAAAAAAAAAATATTATTTTCTAAATCTAGAATAAACATCATATGTATATTTAAATATTAAAATGAGATTCAATCTCTTTTATTGGATGAATATGTATTCAATATTTTGTGCTACTAGGGTATGTGAACCTGACACCCAACTGCCAAAAAATTAACTTTTTTTTACGGAATTGATAGTGTTTCGTTTCGATTTTAGTATTAGGTTGTTACAATTTTTTTTCATTTATCAATTGATGAAACTATAAACGAAATACTATCATTTTCCGTAAAAAAAGTTGATTTTTTAAGTCAGGTCCACGTTTACATAGCTTACAAGGAGACATCGCCTAGTGTCCCCCGAATTATTTAATCAAATTTTTTTCATATGTAAAGAAGGGTATGTAGAACAATCTCTGCAAGTGAGAAGGCGCGGCTCTCTTTCGTTTTCGAGAAATAAATTTTTAAAAATAGCTAAATTTCGATTGACGAGTGTCAACCGACAATAAGAGTCGGAGATATTATAGAAGCAGCGTGGCACAGTTGATAGAGTGCTGTTACGTCCCAGCTTATCTGTGACTCTTTCTTGGGATCTTCGTCTTCAATTAAAGAGCTAAAGCTCACCTTAACTGTATTCGCTAACGGGAAAGAGCAATTCAGGATTGCAATGATTGTTTTCAAGGTTTAGCATATAAATATTTATTGTTACAAAATAACGAGTTTATATTACAATATCGATTTTGGGAAATCAAGTATACAATTACGTAGGTACGTTACCGCTTGTCGGTCTTACAGTTTGGTTGTACCAGCTATCTGTCGTTGTCCCAGGGCTGTGCTGTTGCAAGGATCTGTTTGTCGGGAACTATCACTCGCGACACGGGTCTCTACTAATTAACAACGGACTTTCCTCGGTAACGACGCGGCGCGCGTACGATTACTCTATCCGTGACTACAATAATTTAGTATTTGACGACCAAAGCGCGACGTTGAGTGCGTGTTCGATTGACGATAAAGGTTCGATGTGATCTTAACCGATTATACGTCGGACTATCGTAGGTAACGACAACGCGTGAAGTTAACCTGTCCGCGACTACAAGATTTCGGTAATCACCACGATGCGAACGTACTGACAGCGGAATAAAAAAAAGCGCATCGTGGGGCGTGTCCACGGGTTTATATATTAGCTGATCCTCGCATGGCACGAGCCGCGTTCGAGAACCTTCGCTTCGGCATCCGTTGAAATCGGGAGGGGTCCCAAGTTCAGCGGATGTGCTGGCGTTGAGCGCTGACGCCTATTTCGCTGATTCGCAGATCGCACGATTTGGTTTCCGAGAAACTGTTTCCGAATCGTTTGTCAAGCGCATTCCTAAAAGTATCTGATGTAACTATGTGCAATGCGAGGTCGATGAAAAGGGGCACCGGCAGGGCCGGATGTAACAGTGCCATGTTGCGAAGACGATCTTTTGCGCTGGAAGCGGTTACGATCCCAGTAGGAGTCACTTATTTTTTTGTTTACTTTTTTTTCCGTTTGTACCATGTTTTGTTATGGAAACTACGTTTTTATATATTAAGATTATTTTTATACAATATTGTGCAATTTTTATGTTTCTTATCGCATCGAAAAAGAAGTCAGAAAAAAGAAGGAAGAAAAAAAAAGAAATAACAGGAAAAAAAAGTGTTACGAGCCAGGGCGATAGCGACGCGCGTGTGAGCCCTGCGAGTGGGTTGAATTCAAGAATCGTAGAAGATACGATTAGTTCTGTTTATTTCAATGAATCCAAAGATTGAGGATGGAGTAGAAATCGCAGACGACTCTGACGCGAAGTCATATAGCTGCTGGGAATTGGTATCTCCCGGTAAAGGGTAAGGTTACGTTGGGAAGGTTAGGTAAAGAATAAGAAAGGAAAGATTGGTATCTCCCAATTAAAGGTAACCGTAGGATCGGTATCTCCTGGTAAAGGGTAACCGTTGGGAAGGTTAGGTAAGGATTGAATCGTATCGTTGGAATATAATACGCGTCGTGGATAAAGCCTCGCAACTATTAATTCTAAACAAATAATAACTCGAGCGGTAAAGTTATTATATTGTGGGGTCGTTACACTGGTTAGGATTGCTTATTCCAATGGTGAAGGTTTAATAACGATTTAACAGAGCTTTTAAGGTTATCAAATGATTATATATTCAAAACTGAATAATTCTAATAATACAATTGTACAGTGTCGTGTTGTCGCGGTTAGTATATGAATTTAATTACCTAATTGCTGCACGGTGTTAACGCACTGGCGATGCGGGGGTCGAGAATGCTTCTATGCTGTAATAGATTTTGTACCGTCCTCGCGGATCTACATGGTTAATGTTGATCGAAAGGGATCTGAAGCCCGATCTCACTGAAGCGCAACTCTGAAGACGATCGACGTGACTTTACCAAGTAACTCTTTCGTACTAATCCCGCGAGTAACGAAAATCATGGGTTTATATACCCCTAGATATTGGTGGGGATACGTCAGTTATTCCCATGTATGGAAATTTGGCGGTTGAGATTTTCGTTACTCAGAGGTGAACATCTGTGGGGCTTTAGGGAAAGTTTAGATAAACGGTTACCCACGCAACGCGAGTTAAAAGATGATTCTGAGAAAAGTATGGTACAGCTGCAGGGTGCACTTCGGTAAGACCAGACTCCACATTCCAAGGGGTAGATAAAATAAATGAACGCGAGTTTCGAAAAGAACGGGTGTGCATACATAACAAAAGAAAGAAGGAAGAAGTTGTGCAATGTTTGTTTAATATAATTAAATTGTTATTTACAAACTATAAGGGCGTAAGTTTTTATAAAAGCTTGTAGAAACTTTTTTCATTTCCTGACTTCTTTTTCAAAGCGATTAAAAACATAAAAATTGCACAATATCGTATAAAAACAATGTTAATGTATAAAAAGGTAGTTTCCATAACAAAACATCATACAAAAAGAAGAAAAAGTAAAAAAAAAATAAGTGACTCCTACCAGGAACGAACCGCGTCCAGCGCAAAAGATCGACTTCGCAACCTGGCACTCCAACGACTGCGCCACGCTGCTTCTATGATGCCTCCGACTCTTGTATGGTCGACAATCGTCAATCGAAATTTAGCTATTTTTAAAAATTTATTTCTCGAAAATGAAAGACAGTCGCGCCTTCTCACTTGCAGAGATTGTTCTACATACCCTTCTTTACATATGAAAAAAATTTGATTAAAAAATTCGGGGGACACTAGGCGATGTCTCTTTGTGAGCTCGATCTCGTTCAAAAAGCGCTCGTCCGGATCGCGACCTCTCCTTGTGAGCTGTTGAACGTTTTCGAAACAGCATTTTCTCCGCGTCGCCCATAAATTATTGTAAATACTACCCGAACTGTATTATATGTGGTATTATTGTAATCAGAAAAATGTCAGAAATGTAATATTGAAAGTCTCGCTTATTCGGCTAGACACTTACTTTCAAGTATCGCGGCATCACGAAGCCTACTCATAGGCACACGGACATGCCACCGGGCGTTGCATGTATGAGTGTGTCTCGGCACGGCTGCTCGCCAGCCTTCATGGCCGGCACCATGCTGCCGAATATTGTTAATTATGACAGAAAAGAGTTAAAGTAGAGTACCTATGGGAGCTTGCGCTCTAATTTGAACATTTATCTAGCGGAAACGACTATTGAGAGGTCTCAAATTTGCATTGTCGAGACAAAAATAGGACAATGCGGAATCCTTACAGTTCCGGGTACGTATACAGTGGTGTGGAGCTGTGTGAGTGCGTACCAGCACATACAAGGCACGGGAGTCCACTCCCTTAAACAAAGATAAAGTTGGCTTCGACATTAATTCTTTTCTGAGCAAATTAAAAGCATTTAGACAGCTTTCCTGAATATCAAAAACCTTATCTTTCTTCAGTAGGTCCTGAAGCGGTTTGGCTTTTACCGCAAAGTTACACACAAACTTTCGAAAATACTCGTGTCGTCTCGTGTACTCGTATTGCCCGTCTGGAGTGGCGAATGAGAAGTAGTTTGTACTATTCGGGTGTATTTTAATTTGATGAAATCTGTCTTTAAGATCAAGCAACGTAAATACAAACTTATTCGTTAAACGACTGAAACAATCTTCTATGATCGGGAATGAATATTTTTGGCGAACTACTCTACTGTTCAAAGGCCTTAAATCAATACAGAGTCGTAAAAAACCGTTTCTTTTCCGTACGGATACAATCCGAGCACAAAAAGAGGAAGAACTCTCTTTAATTATATCTTTCTTCAACAAATCATCGATAATGTTTCTAATTTGTTCTCTTTCAGCAAACGCGAACTTTCTCGGGGAATACGCGTACACGGACTCGTCCTTAAGTTTTACCTCAACACTGTAATCGTCTCAGTGTCTTTTTTAACATTTAATTCGACATCCAAGATAGTTTGTTTAAGACAATTCCTAATTGGTGAATCAAAATCTATTTGAATATCATCTAATACCGAATCTAAGGTGGATTCTTGATCCATAATTGCATTCGTTTGTAAGATATCAATATCGAATAAATTTTCTTTTTCATTTTTCTCCAAGCACCTTGGTGCATAGATTAATTTCAAATTTTCTGAACAAAGAAAATCTCGTCCTAGGTAACTCAACGTGTCTTCTTCCAACACATGTGAGCATACTTCTAAATTACGCTCTGACAACTCGTTAAGTTGATCAATTGTTTTAAACGTACCTAACGAAAGAATAGGCGTGTTGTCTATGGATGTATATTTGTCACATGCCGCGCATAATCTATCGAAGGAGCGACCGAATAGATTGACATAAGTAGAATACTTTATAAAGGAAACTGGACTTCCTGTATCGACTAGTGCTCGCAAATTAACAGCGTGTCCGTCTAGTTTAAGTACTTTTAAAAATGGAGTATCAATTTTTAACTTTCCCACTGACTCAATATTAGCTACTTGCTCCGGAGGCGACGATGAGCTTCTCCGACGATGTCTTGCCTTATCTCCTGCCATAAACCGATGGAGTCCTGAAGATGATTGTTTTTTCTTGAGTTTTTCACAGTTCACTTCCTCGCACCTATACCCTGGTTTCACGTGCAACATGTAAGATTAGAAAAGATGAAGTAATTATCATAGGTAATTATCAGTGATCGTTAAAAAAGAAGAAAAAGAAGAAGAGCATCAATTGTTCGACGTTTGGTAAGTATTATTGCTATCAGAGATCGGTAAAGAAGAAAAACGCAAATTTTACATGTAAAGAAATAAGCGCGTAAGAGAGGGGGAAACCATCCTCTTCGTCTTCGCGGGAGGTAAGCGCGCACGCTGTAAGGGAGGGGAAACCGTCGTCTTCGCGCGCAAGAGTGGGGGTGCCGTTGCGGGCCCAGCAGGTTCCCTCTCTCTCGTGCCCGACTATTTTCTTCCTCGCACTCATGCTCGTGTACACGCGCGACATATAATAGTACATTACAATCTTTGACGCAGCCATCGGTAGGAACGTCTCGCGATGATGGCCTCGAGCAGAAGATCCAAAAACGCAAAGTTTGCAAATTACAAGCCGGCAGCACATCTTTTATTTGCGCGATACAATTTCTCAAGAACTAAATATTAAAGAAACGGAAGAGGTGATATCATTCTTTGGCGATGAGAATACTGGAGATAAGGGAGGTGGGCATTGACTTTCACAAACATATGTTCGCAAATATTCTGTTTATTATAAACATATGAAAATAAAAAATGATAAATGTAAAACTATATATAAAAATGATTAATATAAGAAATACATTTAAAGAACTATATAGAAAATGATATAAAAAATGATATAGAAAATGATATAAAAAAATGGTAATGTGAAATAAAACTTATAAACTATAATAAAGAATGAATTAAAACTAATAAAATGATTAATATAAAATATGAAAAAAATAAAAAATAAAAATAAAAAACTATAAATGGACCACTTTGCATTAAGACGGAGACAAACTCGTTGATATACTATGAAAAAATA
>NW_026532486.1:0-7980 GCF_026283585.1 Hylaeus volcanicus | reverse complement strand
AGTTTAAATAGAAATTATTTCACACTTTTCACTGCATTTTCCCATACTTTTAAGCAATTATATCTAGAACTAGTGCGTATTCATATACATTAACTAGAAATTATTTCATACTTTTCACTCTACCTTTCGTGAAGTCGGTTAAATTTTTTTTCCAAAAAAATTTTTTTATTATCGAAACTAATTAAATTTTAATTCAGAAGTAGTTATAGAAATCACTGTGGGACAATTTTTAAGTAAAGTGCCTAATTAATTCATTTTGATATATTGGTAATAAATGTATTCAATATTTGTTATAGTTCAATATGAGATTGTCTCAAAAGTTACTTTTGTTTTATTAATAAGTAGTACATACACAATATTTTATGTTTTATGTTACATCACTGCGATTTATTTTACTCTACTAATATTATAACATAAAATTCTAAAAAATAATCTATTTATTTAAATTGTAAACAATGCTACAAAAACAATGAAATTCAAGTTGCGAAAGAAACAACCTCGGACATTATTAATATTAAATTACCACTACTAAACCAGCTGAAGTTGAAGAAACAGATGAACACGTTGCTCGATAGCACTTTTGTTTACAAAACGTATAGCTGGAAACGAAAAAGTGGGATTTCGAATGAACTCCGCTGCCATCAAAAATTTCACGGGTATTTTTTTTTGTCAAACGTCAGCCCCAAATTGCCAATTATTTTTGACTGCCTGAATAACGAAATTATTCGGTGTGTTAATTATTAACAATTTAATTACTGGCGCGATATAAAATAATTGACAATTTATAGAGCCTGATAGGTTAAATACTTCTATAGGAGAACTTTTTAAACTAGTGCCCTCATTTTAAATTCCATTTTCATCTTTATACACAAATCGAATTACCTTCATCAGATTATTTAATTGCTTTTAACTACACTAGCCGTCAAAAAAAACGGGACACTATTTTAAAACGTCATAACTCCGAGAGTTTTTAACCGATCTTCGGGAAACTTCGTGAGGTTTAGTTTTGAAGTGTCCTCTGGGTGTGTGCAAAGTTGCATTGACGAGGGTTGATGAGAAAGGGTTAATTCACCCCCCCCCCCTAAAGGGGTAATGCAGAAAAACGGCACTTCAGAAGGGTCCAGGGGCGACGGAAGAGAGTGAAAAAATCAAAAAAACCTTTGAGGCGACTCTGTTTGATGCCCTCTACAAAATGCACCGCTTGAAATCGCTTTCAGACAAACCCACCCCTCACACCCCCCACCCCCCCTAAAATCCACAATTTTTGGACGACAGTCCCAATTTTGGACTCGATGCATTCTCTGGATTCCCCTGATCCAGGAAATGCCATCACTCATGCCGTGCACCCCATAACCACCCTTCGAGGGGGTGGAACAGCTCGCGACTTTTCAACCCCCTTCGTAAGGGAGGACTTCCAGACATCAAACAGTGATGAAATTTACCATGTTTGTTCTCGATACGCACAGTGGGGTATTTGGCCCAAAAAACCGGACAAAAGTCAGTTTCAAAACTTTTGCGTAAGCCGTAAATTTTTCATTGTTTGAGGTTGTTAAATATGTGAGAAACAATGTACTAAACTGTTTTTATACATTAGTACATTCATGAAGCAATAAACTCAATCAAACTTTTTCAATCATGCTATAACATATCATGCATTTATTAGTGATTTTATATACGGTTTAAAATATTTGGCTAATTTCTTCCATTACAGACTCTTTTTAGGTAAGTATGTAATATACTTCCACACAGTTTCTATTCTTTTCTCGTACTTATTTATATAGTTATTAATATTTGAATATAATCAATAAATCAGTATTTTTTTTACCATTATGAAACTTCAGTGACTCTGAATGAGTCCCGATGCTCTTTTTGGTCTCATTAGATTCGGTAGAGATTTGTGATTACAAGTCAACAAAATTTGTTTCCGGATTTGTCCGGATTCAAGTTTGATAGCTAATTTAGTATTAAGCGTTTAACAGCGTTTCACGTACTACCGCACGCGTGGTCGTGATCACAGGCCCAGGCCTGCTTGAAGAACTCCCGCTGTGGTTCTAGTGTTCTAAAAGGAACTGTTACAAAGTATCGACACCCAAGATGTTTATGTTAACCTGCGATAAACCTTCGACGAAGATTTCTCGTCTGCATTTAGTCGAAACGGACTCGTCAGAGTTTAGTTTCGGATACTGCAGTGTGTGTTATATATATATTTATTCTGTGTATATTAAGTACATTATTTAAGTTCTTTAGTTAAGTTCCTATATTGATGTGGTTTTGTTTTTTTATATTTATACTACATTTCATTCTACTTATATCTTGTAAGTACACGTCATATTTTGTTATATAATCTAGATATTATATATTCTAGATAATATATATCCACTTTTGATAATCCGACGTAAATTTAACGGCAATATATGTATCACATATATAGGTGTCACAATGACAGTAAGTTCATTGGTGCAAACCGCAGGTCACTCTGGCATTAAATTAATGACGCGAAAGCAGTTATTTAAAATAACACACACAGAACACACGGGTGAAAATATTAATAAAAAACTAGAGTATTTAGAAAACTTCTTGCTGAATCAAGATAATTACTCTGATGAAGAACGCCGAAAGTTGCAGCATAAATTATCGAATTTAAAATATGAATTTAAACGCAGATGGTTGTCTGTTAGTTATAAAGAAGACACTTTTAAAATAAAATATAAGAGTTGGCTTGAAGGAACAGTGGAAATTCCTATTGCAAGCTCTCGACCTGGACGACCAACCAAATCTTTCAGCACTTTAACTGAACGATCTAAACTTCGAAAAACGGCAAATCTTCGGGAAAGTACAAGCGTAGAAGAATTAACATTTGCAGCACAGACAAAACTAAGAACTTCCGGTTTAGTAGACGCGTCTGCTATATTAAAACAAATCACACAATCCCCTACATCAACAATGAGATGCTACATATGTGGCGGTACATCTAAATAATTTAACAATCTAGCAGTAACAAGAGAAGTTTGTCCAAAATCAATTGAGTTTGGTTTATCCATCCTGCACGCCAGAATAAGAATATTTGAACATATACTACATCTATCCTATAAATTGTCGGTTAAAAAGTGGCAAGTAAGAGATAAACATGAAAAAGATGTAGTAGAAGAAAGAAAAAAGATGGTACAACATAAATTTAAAAACGAAATGGGCATCATTGTTGATGTGCCAAAACCAGGTTTCGGGAACACAAATGACGGAAACACCAGCAGAAGATTTTTTTGGAATCATCAACTGTCAGCAGCAATAACAGGGATTGATGTCCAATTAATATATAGATTAAAAATAATATTGGAGGTAATCTCAAGCGGAAACACGATTAATACGGACAAATTTGCAATGTATGCCAAGGATACTGCAGTAATGTATGTTGAATTATATCCATGGCATCCGATGAGTCCAACACTACACAAAATACTAGTCTATGGACCCGTGGTTATTGAGAATGCAATTTTACCAATTGGACAACTTTCGGAAGAAGCCGCAGAAGTTAGAAACAAATATTTTCGACAATACAGACAAAATCATACTAGAAAATGTAGTCGAAAATCATGTAACATAGATGTCATCAATAGACTTTTATTAACTTCAGACTTTCTTTTATCAAGTATGAGGTCAATTAGAAAAAAGAAAAAAATGGAATATGCAAAAGAGTCCTTGGATACGTTCCTTCCATCACAAAAATCAGAAGAGACATCATCCGAAGAGCAATCGATGTATGCTTCTTCTGAAGAAGATTAATGGTAAAATAGCTCAAAAATATTTTTAAAATATACATTTTGTTAATAAAAGGTTTCCTAATCCACATAATCTGTATTAAAATAAGAATATAATACATTTTAACATAATATATGTACTAAAATAATGTTTCCCGATTTTTCAGTGCCACTACTCCAATATTGACACTATTTTTCAAGGGTTTCCAACAATCTGAGAAAAAAACGGTCCAAACAAAACGTAAACGGTATTCAGACATCTACAAACTTCAGTATATAAAATTTCGAAAAAAAAGTTTTTTTTCCGAAAAATCACGTTGATTTTTTAAATGTTAAACTTATTTTTTGATTTCAGAACATTGTAGTCGACGCACGTTAAGACGAATTCAACGACCTGCAATTATATGGCCTTCAACCTATAAACGACGCTAAAATAGTTTTGTTCGGTTTTTCGGGCCAAATACCCCACTGTAATGAAAGCCCAACAGATCCCGTTTCGAAAACTGCCCCCTGAGCTGAGCAGGGGTGATCCAAAGTTAGGGGTGGTTCACCCGAAGTGTAAGGGTTGGAACGATGTTTCGTTGCGTGGAACACATGTCGTACGGTCCAAGGCATTGGAGTGACACAGTTTTGATGTCTTTTCCCCTCGTGAATAGCATTAAAATACGAAAATGTCGTTTTTTTGAAAAACCCACCTCTCGTCTTCAGAACCGTCTGTGGGGTGAACGAGTAACTCCACGTCAACGTCGTTTGTGGATTCGGACGCGTGAATGCTTTATTAACAGATCCCCAAAAAATAAGATTTTTTTAATCACGCTTTCATTGCAAAATAAGGCGAATTTGAGAACGCTGTAAATGAAGTCGGCACTCGGAAGCGGAGCGGTACGTTACCAAGGAGCTGCATCAGTACGTGGTCAGACCAGACCAGACCCCAATTTAACGTGGGCTGACCACGTACGGGTGCAGGCCCTCACTCCACTTCTGCATGTCAGCTCCGTCCGGCCCACTTGCTACTCTTTCAAATCTGCTCCGATTTTACCACGAAAGCGTGATTCAAAAAATCTGATTTTCTGAGAACCCGCTAATAAAGAATTTGCGCGTCCGAATCCGCGAACGGCGTTGACGTGGGGTTACTTGTTCACCCCACAAAAGGGTTTGAAGACGGGAGGTGGATTTTTAAAAAAAACGACATTTTTGTATTTTAATGCTTTTCACGAGGGGAAAAGACATCAAAACTGTGTCACTCCAATGCCTTGGACTATTGGACATGTAATCCACGCAACGTGACAACGTTCCAACCCTTACACTTGGGGGTGGACCACCCCTACCTCTGCCCCCCTCCATTCAGCTTCGGGGGCAGTTTTCGAAACGGGATCTGTTTGATGTCTGGAAGTCCTCCCTTACGAAGGGAGTTGAAAAGTCGCGAGCTGTTCCACCCCCTCGAAGGGTGGTTATGGGGTGCACAGCATGAGTGATGGCATCTCCTGGATCAGGGGAATCCAGAGAATGCATCGAGTCCAAAATTGGGACTGTCGTCCAAAAATTGTGGATTTTAGGGTGGGTGGGGGGTGTGAGGGGTGGGTTTGTCTGAGAGCGATTTCAAGCGGTGCATTTTGTAGGGGGCATCAAAGAGGGTCGCTTGAAAGGTTTTTTTGATTTTTTCACTCCCTTCCGTCATCCCTGGCCTGTTTCAAAGAGGCGTTTTTTTACATCCTCCCCTTTAGGGTGGTGAATTAACCCTTTCTCATCAACCCTCGTCAATGCAACTTTGCACACACCCAGAGGACACTTCAAAACTAAACCTCACGAACGTTTTAAAATAATGTCCCGTTTTTTTTACGGCTAGTGTATTTGAATAGCGAAAATTTACGACTAGGTAGAAGTTTGAATATTCGTATACTTTAGAGATTCAACACGCTGTTTTTTACAGGACCCATATATTGTTGACAGTGCTTTCTACTAAAGAATTAAAAAAATTAATTTTGAAATAAACCATCAAAGAAATTAAATTTTAATAAAATTCATGAAATTTGACAAACTTACAAAAATAAATACCATCATAAATATTTGACTATGTTGTCTTCAATAGTCTAAATAATATTTAAACCTAGCAGAAATTTTCGAGAATATTGGTCTGTGTTATAGGAATAATGGCTTCCTATATGTTGGTAACTAGATTTGTATGTATGTGTTGGTAGGAGTGGATGTGAGAGACGCATTGAGAAAGATGTGTATTGACAAAGAGTTAACCAGCTAAAGATAAAAGAATATCAACTACAGTGTGAGAATCAACGTGTTAAAAAGCCACATATCTTAATATCTTACAAAATAAACAATTACGAAATACTGGCGATAACAAATAACGGTAACAAAAACGTACCACGTCCAGAACAGTAGTAGAGGAAAAGTGTAATTGATTTTAAATTCCACGAAAAACGTGCCGAGGGAATAATCCACGCGAATTTCGCAGCGAACAAAGGAGAAAATTAATTAGTAATCGCAGTTTGTACACGGTGGAAACCGTGTGAACTTTAAGTACATTCGATCGGACTTTAGTTCCTCTGTGTAACATATTTCGCACTGCGAATATCACCGTGTTTTAGTTCCCAGTCAATTATTTACACTTCGAAATAACTTGGGCCAAGTTTCTTAGTACACAGGGCGGCGGTTGTTTAGTTTACGAAAGTCCGTATCGCAGCCATTGTGAAAGAATATTTCCAGCGGTTGGTAGAATATTCTGGGCGAGACGCTTTCGAAGCGTTAAAAAATGCACTCAATATTTCAGTGTTAGCATAGGACTCTTGGGAATAGTGTAGGTAATAGGTGGAGTTGTGTTAGCAGAGGAGGTTCTGTAAGTGTCACAAGTCGATTTTTGAAGAAATTTTTCATTGATATTCGTCAGATCCAGCTGAAAACTATATTTGCTATTTTCTTCTAGACTTGATCTCAATCTGATCTCCATTATAATGAGTCTATTTAAATAAGCTAAGTCTCTAAAGGGAGTAAGGATGATCTGTAAGTGTCGCAGGTTGACTTTTAACGAAATTTTTTTTAGATTAAGCTGAAAACCATATTTGCTATTTTATTCTAGACTTAATTTCAATCTCATTTCCATTATAATGAACCTTTGTAAATAATCTAAGTCTGTAAAGGGAGTAAGGAGGTTCTGTAAGTGTCCCAGGTCGACTTTTAACGAAATTTTTCTTAGATATTCCTCAGATCAAGCTGAAACTACATTTGTTATTCCTTTCTAGTCTTGATCTCAATCTGATCTCCATTATAATGTGCCAACATAAATAATCCAAGTCTCAAGCTGATGGTCATTATGGTTTAGACATATATACAAAGCTCAGTAGCTAGCGAACTTTGTTTATCGTTGTCCTTCTAACAAATTACCATTGTACTTGACAATTATTACGCTGAAAATCAATTCTCTGTCTTTACATTGATCCATTTATAACTTTAGTTCAGTCGGGAATATTTATTCGCCATATTTTTACATTAAAGTATAACCCTTCGCAGTAACGAAACAAGCGCAGAATTAATTTCAATCCCTACTACGTACGATATGGGTGAAAATGTGAAGTCACGGGTAAAATCGCCATCCGATATGTTTGAAAACGTATGCAACTCAATATGCTGAATTTAATGTACCACGAATGAAAGGATTGAATTATATGCAAAAAAGGAATGCATCGCGTATAAACTCCGGAGGCGCGGTGACCTAGCAGCGGATGATGGAATAAATCATAATTAAAAGCAATATCGTTTTAATTACTTTTAATTATCTCTGTTCGTCGTTTATCATTTAATTGTGAACAGAGGCTAATTTGAATGCCTCGCCAGTGTCGCGTATAATAAAAGTTTCCGTGGCTTTTAAAATTGAACATACCGACAGAGGGAGGAATTCAGGATGACGCTTATCAACCGCTTACACGTGACTAACAAGATAGTTGGTAGACTTATTGCGAACGTCCAACGTAAACCACCGCCGCGGCGCTTTGCTCGTGACGCCAATCGTATCAACGTCAATGATAATTATCCTGATAACCTCGCTGGGATATCCCGTTTCCATTTGCCGGAATTCGCCGCGCAAAAATTCCTCGAAAATATGAAGGAAAATTTATCAGCAACAATTATTATTATCGGACTGCGAATTTCACGTATTTATGACGTATAGTGATATGGAAAATATATACGAAAAGTATACAGAGTGTCCCAAAAA
>NW_026532485.1:0-4780 GCF_026283585.1 Hylaeus volcanicus | reverse complement strand
TTTTCTGAACCGAAGAATAGGCTAATAGAGCGATCGAAAAATATTCCATCCACCCGCGGACGACTCTCGTCCAAGAGGTTTTTGGTACTTTTTAGTATCCCTCAAAAGAGGTTTCTTGATAAAGTTTGAGATTTTGTTTATCACCGATTCAAAAAATATCGAGTTCTAAAAGAAACGCACTTCTTTTTTATTCGTTGCTCGTGACTTTCTTAATAATGGTTCCACTTGTTGCGAACTTTTCGGGAGACGAATTTTACACGAATAATTTCTATGGATAATGGAATAATTTCTATGGATTTGGTCGAATTCTCGAAAAACGCCGAGGCGGAAGGATAACCGGCGCGACCCGGTGGGTTCGTCTTTCGCGGTATCTCGCGAAATAAAACGAGCAGCGAGGAATAAGTTATTTTGTTATCGGAAACTGACGTTAAGTCACGCTATAAACAACCCAACTTTGCTCCTCGAAGGCTTTCATACCCGGTATAACTGTCTCCCCCGGAGAACTTAATATCTTCGCGGTTCAATAACTCCGCGACTCGTAACCTGATTATGATAAACTTTCGACCCAGCGCTCGTTAGTTTTCCCGTTAAATTAAAAGCAACGCCTGCGACAACATATGCCCGTCGACAAGTTTCTTGTAAATTGCACGCAGCGGCTCCTGCTTACGGAAACAAGCGCGTCCAGACTGTACGAGTTGGAAGGGACCGATAAAGCTGCGCTATTTCACATTGCGCTATTTATTATACATAACGTACGAGGTACGATGATCGTTGGAGTTGTTTCGTTGGAGTTGTTTCGTTGGCGAAATAGCGGGTACGGTTACGTAATCGAACAAGAAACGAAGTAAAAGCCCGGCGAGCTCGCTCGATATCTCGATCCGCGCATTACTTTTCGTTTTCGCGTTCGCGGTCGCAATTACCCTCGTTGTCGCTGATATTAGTCCGCTAATTCTGCTGGCCATAGTACCGGCGTTAACGGCTTAACGGCTAATGTATACGGTTCCTGTATTGCACCAAACCGCTCACCAATCCCCCCGCGCGGTTGTCGCGACCACGTTGCACTCATGCGTGTATAATGTTCGAAGGATGCTCTCAAGAGCGCCGCGTTTTGCCACGGGTTCGCCTATCGACTTGTTTTCATTTCGCCCCCGCATCCTCGCCGACATCGTTGTTCCTCGAATCCGATGTTAATTAGCATCGCCGCACCGATTATGCCGCGATTACAAATACGAACGTTGCGCTAGTAGCTACGTTCCTAAGAGGAGACTCTTCTCCGGGAGTCTATAAATTTCCCTCGAGGTGCAATTATGGAAACGTCGTCTATATCGCCAGCTGATCAATATCCGCGACTGTTCCTATCGATTAACGTCAACCTGGAATCATCATCTTTCATCCTGCAATCATTCATCTGGTATTTCTGGACCAGCAGCTTCTCTTTAAGATTCCATTGATACGGCTTGGGAAGACGGGCTTTTTCAATTTTGATAGAACGCACGCGAAAAGGAATATATTATTTCCACGACTCCCGCGCTCGGATATTTTTAAGGTACTCCCTGGGAGATTACGCGAACGTACGTTGGTCGCAGAGAGAATTCCGATTTGAAATCGCGGGAAAGAACGCGGACGCTGCAGGCTTATTTGAGCGTGTCGCATAATCGCCGCGAGTACCTCGGAGTGATATTATTACCGAGAAGCGACAGAGATTATTAGTATTTTTATTACTATGGTTTATTACAAAGGTGTTTTGTTAATCGCACGATGTTTAACGGAATCGAAAGGTGTTGGAACGCAACTAATCACAAACATAAAGACTATAGATTATCATTCTCTATAGACTATCATTCTCGAACTCATTCTCAAACTCATTCTCAAACATCCTGATCTCTCGGTTCCTGGTTCCTTGCTCATCCTGTACTTCGTAGCCTTCCTCGGTTTCTGCTCTTCTTAGTACTCGCTCGTCTTCCAAACGATGCGTAGTAATCATCGGGTGTAGAAATATAAATGGTTACATAGAATAAATTAATCCCAGGGCAAATTTGTTCGTGAGCTACTCGGGCGCGGTTGGTCGGTGATTTTCGTTAATAATTCAAGAGCGACATTTTCGCAAAGGAAATTGTCGTTCGGAATCGTCTTACCCCTTTCCGATTCTTATAAAAATTCCAGGACACTCTGTGTACCAAAAGACAACATTTTAAAGCCTCCTTTATCTCTGCAGCGATGTCAACACTTTGAGAATCCTGTATAAGAATTCCTAATCGAGTCTAACGATACCAAAAATGACACATTTTCGCATTCGGACGATTCCTGTTCGCACATTTTGCAACGATATGTGGCGCGGCCACCTTGCCGAGATCTGAAAGTGTCACGGTTCGTAAGATATCAAGGATATTCCGGCAATAGAAACCGCACGAGCATTGCTTTACTCTACTGGGGTTTCCCTCGAATCCCATTCTGATATACCGGGATCAATATTATTTTTATGGAGCCGACGTTTGGTGGCTGAAGTGTGTCGTCGCGTCGGTGGAAAACCAACTACCTCCGTATTGAAATTCCTCTGTGGCGGTGAAAACTGGAAACTATGTTTGGGTCGATATTTTGGAATTGATGGCCGCGCTTCGGCGGCTCGGAATTCATACGGGCGGCCGGGAGAAAAATAATTGAATGATTTCAGTGAAAATACAGGACGGCAATGTCCTCGATATTTCCGTGGGACGCGAAGCAACGTCTAGCTTCTAATAATAACTTGATAATTCCTTCTGTTATTTCGGCTCGCAAATTAATTGAAAGCGCCATCTCGCTGAAACTGCGCAGAGAACACCAACATTAACGAGGACCGAAAAAGCCTCGCTTATTAAAGCGGACCGGGAAAATAGTTGAGTAGATTCCAGGAACGTGTCACGGATGCTCCTAGGTATCTCTGAAACTTCCAGCTATGACGAACTTGCTCTCGATCCCTAATGCAGGCCTCCCGAACCCTCTCTTTTCGTTTACTACCCCGCTTGGACATATTTTACATCGCCTAGCTTCTCACGGAATAATTGCATACTTCTTCGACACCTGACATGCCCACATACAGACATGTATATTCTGGTATCGTTGTGTTTTCTTCTACCGGAGTCGTTACTTTCTTGTATTTAACAAGTTCGAGCGGAATTTAATAAAGTCGACGTAGATATTCGCGCTGAGACGGTTCGGACAATTCTCCACCTTGAAAAGGAAAAGTAGCGAGTTTCATAGATTGGGAAAATGGAAAATGGAAAAAGACAGGGATTATCTTAGAGGTAACCAGATCGAAATCCGGGGATGACCGGCGAGGATGAAATAATCAGCTAGCGAAGGAAGGATTTTCGAATGTTGGATGCCAGAGTTTGATTTCAGATGTTTGACAAAGAATGAGAAGACAGTCTCGCCTTAAACTAAAAATAGTAAGGAATCATGTTGCCATACATAGTAAGAAATCATGTTGCCATTCCGTATAATAATTATCGTGTAGAAAATTGTTTGTCGCTGTATCGTTGATTTTGGCTAGGTTTGATTTCGAATGTTTGACAAAGAATGAGAAGACAGTCTCGCCTTAAACTAAAAATAGTAAGGAATCATATTGCCATACAACACATTCCGTATAATAATTATCGTGTAGAAAATTTTGCACGCTGTATCTTTGATTTGTGTATGGTTTGATTTCGAATGTTTGACAAAGAATGAGAAGACAGTCTCGACTTAAACTAAAAATAGTAAGGAATCATGTTGCCATACAACATATTCCATATAATAATCATCGTGTAGAAAATTGTTTGTCGCTGTATCGTTGATTTGGGTAAGGTTTGATTTCGGATGTTTGACAAAGTATGAGAATACAGTCCTGTCTTAAACTAAAAATAGTAAGGAATCATGTTGCCATACAACATATTCCGTATAATAATTATCGTGTAGAAAATTTTGCACGCTGTATCTTTGATTTGTGTATGGTTTGATTTCGAATGTTTGACAAAGAATGAGAAGACAGTCTCGACTTAAACTAAAAATAGTAAGGAATTATGTTGCCATACAAGATATTCCATATGATAATTATCGTGTAGAAAATTGTTTCACGCTATATCGTTGATTTGGGTTAGGTTTGATTTCGGATGTTTGACAAAGAATGAGAAGACAGTCTCGACTTAAACTAGAAATAGTAAGGAATCATGTTGCCATACAACATATTCCGTATAATAATCATCGTGTAGAAAATTGTTTGTCGCTGTATCGTTGATTTGGGTTAGGTTTGATTTCGGATGTTTGACAAAGAATGAGAAGTCTCGTCTTAAACTAAAAATAGTAAGGCATCATGTTGTCATACAACATATTCCGTATAATAATCATCGTGTAGAAAATTGTTTGTCGCTGTATCGTTGATTTGGGTTAGGTTTGATTTCGGATGTTTGACAAAGAATGAGAAGACAGCCTCAACTTAAACTAAAAATAGTAAGGAATCATGTTGCCATACAACATATTCCATATAATAATCATCGTGTAGAAAATTGTTTGTCACTGTATCGTTGATTTGGGTTCGGTTTGATTTCGAATGTTTGACAAAGAATGAGAAGTCAGTCTCGCCTTAAACTAGAAATAGTAAGGAATTATGTTGCCATACAACATATTCCATATAATAATCATCGTGTAGAAAATTGTTTGTCGCTGTATCGTTGATTTGGGCTAGGTTTGATTTCGAATGTTTGACAAAGAATGAGAAGACAGTCCTGTCTTAAACTAAAAATAGTAAGGAATCATGTTGCCATAC
>NW_026532484.1:0-2411 GCF_026283585.1 Hylaeus volcanicus | reverse complement strand
TTTTGTTGTAGTATTTCATCGTTACTAGTGTTAAGAAATAAATTGTACAAAGTCAACCCATCAGTCAATAACAGTTGACTGTTACGATACATGCTGTAGTAGGAGACAGAGATAGGGTACCGCCCCTTCTCTTTCTAAGGGTGGGACATTTCCACTTACAGACAGGATGAACTTACACTTACGTCTCCTCTGCTGTATATATAATAACTACGTATATGTTCGATACTTATAAAGCGTGGATCTGAGGACCACAGCATGCAGTTAGCAAATTGCTCTCTGATTGGATGGCCTCGATGATGCGGAACCTTAAACAAGAACTCGAATTACTGTGGCATGAATAGCTACATCAGTGGGTTTTATGAATCCACTACTGCTGCGCAACAGTTGGTTGAACAAGTTTTTTTTTATATGTGTGAAAGTTGCAGGTGGTTGTTACTTGGCTATTACGTGTAATACATGTATTATAACATATGCTATCGAATATTGTCTACACTGTAAAGAAGTAGCACCAATTTTTGTCGAGTCAGTCATTGAATTCAAAAATTAAGTCAACTACAAAAATTAATATTCGTAACCGCGAATAACGTTTGTATAAAAATGTTTAGGTAAACAAAGGCAACGATTCTCCATTATTATCTCGAGTACAGTAACTTCTTGGAATATCATTATAGACCCCAATCTATTTGAATGATTATGGGGTGACCAGATAATAAATAATCTTCACTGAACCGTATTAATGTTGGGATGAGTCAGTGAACAAATGATCACTGAATCGGGTGCGCTTGTGTGTAGAGTTTTTATCGGCGAAATCGCAAAGATGTAGAGTTATATTGTTAAATAAAAGTCAATACTTTTAATGAGGTACTCTGAATAAGAAGAATTGAATTAAATTTTTAATTTCGACAAACATTCTCAATTTTACATTCTTAGAAAATTTCGGAGGTTCGATTTTCCCTGTTCATCCAAAATTTTCAATCAACATCAGGAAGAATCTGTCCGTGATATCAATTTCGAGCTGGAAGTATCAGGGGCGCCCTCAAAATGAAAAGACATAACAGGAAGAATTATTAAACCACTGGCCTGGGATAATGGAAAATTTAACAAAAGCCTTTCAAACTGAACCGCGTTCCGCGTCGCCAGGTTATTGGCGATATCATCTATTCCGAACATCTCCTTCGTTGGACCAGACGGTTGGCCAGACTGGTTGCCCCGTTACTCTAACATATATTCGCTCCATTCTGTCCAGCAGTGTTCCTTTCCTTGAAAATTAATGGTCCCATTCATTTCTGAAATTTCAGATAATGAGAGGTGCCTCTTCTTTCCTTCTATCTTTTTCTAGTACTATTTTTCCATTCTCTTGCAGCTTTCTTCATTTTTTTTCGCGGCCTTCTTCAGAAATGACGTGTATTTAGACACTTCACAAGGAACTGAGGGTTTCTATTAATAGGTTAGGTCTTGGTTCGAATTTTCCTTTTTATGTTAGGTCTGGATTATAACTTTCATTTGAAGGTTAGGTCTGAGTTGACCCTTTCCTTCTTAGGTTAGACGTGCGTTGGAAATTTTCTTTTTTGGTTAGGTCTGGATTACAAATTTATTTCTTAGGTTAGGTCCGCGTTAAGACTTTCCTTCTTGAGTTTTGCATGTATTAAAACTTTCCTTATTGAGTCTGGTCAGTGTTAGAAATTTTCTTTTTTGGTTAGGTCTATGTTGAAACTTTCGTTCTTAGGTTAGGTCCGAATTGGAACTTTCCTTTTTGGGTTATATCCATATTGGGTTATATCAATAAATCTGTAAATGTATAAGTATATAACATTAATTTGTAAAAATACCTATTAAGAAATCTATAATATCCGACGTGCTTAAAAATAGCATGTAGAGATATTGCAATATATTACCGACGTATCTATAATACCGGCCTATGAGGTGTCGTCACTCATTTGTTTAACGTTTCTTTTTAGGTTAGGTCTGGATTGAGCCTTCCCTTCTTAGGTTAGGCCTGCGTTGGAAAGTTTATTTTTTGGTTAGGTCTCGATTGAAACTTGCCTTCTTAGGTTAGGTCTGCCTTGAGACTTTGCTTCTTGGGTTTTGCCTGTGTTGAAACTTTCCTTCTTGAGTTAGGTCAGTGTTAGAAATTTTCTTTTTTGGTTAGGTCTGTGTTGAGACTTCTCTTCTTGTGTTAGAGCAGTATTAGAAACTTCTTTCTTAGGTTGAGTCTTTGTTAGGACTTTCCTTCTGAACTTCGATCTATATTGGGATTTTCATTTTTTGATTTTTCTAACAGATGGAATTTCTTACCTCACAAGTGAAATTTTCTGTACAATTTTTCTAATAGACACCCCATATCTATTTCACACATCGCATTTATACAATTTATTTCTTAACACTAGTAACGATGAAATACTACAACAAAA
>NW_026532483.1:0-1127 GCF_026283585.1 Hylaeus volcanicus | reverse complement strand
TGGCGACCATGCAAATATGACTTGATCCATTTGAGTAATTGTTCATTTAGTCCCATAATAGCCAATTTGCGGATAAGTAAATCGACGTTGACCGAGTCAAAGGCCTTTGCAATATCTAGGTATATTGCATCAGTTTGTATATGGTTTTCCATGCCCAATATTGCACATGATGTAAACTCAGCTAAATTTGTTATTGTTGATCTTCCTTTCATAAATCCGTGCTGACTGTCATCAATGATATTTTTCATGTGGTAATTAAGGTGTTTTGCAACAATGGAGTCAAGCAACTTTGGAATTATGCACTGTAGAGCCACACCACGATAATTCTCAACTTTGGCTCTGAGACCACTTTTGTGTACCGGCCTTACGAATGATTTTTTCCAAATCTCCGGCACAAATCCAATTTCAAGTGATTCTCTTAGCATGTATGTTATTGGCTTTAGCAGTGATGGAAGGCATTTTTTGATGAAAACATTTGGTATTTCGTCTGGTCCTGATACCATATTGTTCGGAAGATTATTTATAGCATCCAAAACTAACTCTTCGGTGATGTCAATCGTAGGAAAGTTAGCACATAGATCTTTCAGCAATGGTTCATCTCTGGAATTATCTTCAATTATGCTAGAATCTGGTTTGGTGTATGCTTTGGCAAAATGTGTTGCGAAAAATTGTGCTATTTCACGACGGTTCCCACTCTTTTTGTCTCCAAGTACCATTTCATTCGGAAGATCACCATTCCTTTTGTTGGAGACATTCACAAATTCAAAAAACTTCTGTGGGTCTTCGTTGATAAGTTGCTCCATTTCAAGTTTGTAATTTTTATAAGCCAAACGTGCGCTCTTTTTGTACTCTTTTCTTAGTTCAGAGTGTTCTTTCTTTGCATGCTTTCTAGCTTCAACAGTATGCCTGGATCTCATGAATTTGTACTTTGTATTGAGTCTATTTTTCATGTTAACGAGGTCATGACTAAACCATTTCGGGTGACTCGAAATCTTCCTCGTTTTCACGTCAACACTCGATGATATCACTGAATCCATCAGTTCATAAAAATTGGTGATTTTAGAGTTCAAGTCGTCGCCAGAAAAAACGTGCATCCAGTCGACGTTATCAAGAATCTCATTTATATT
>NW_026532482.1:0-1511 GCF_026283585.1 Hylaeus volcanicus | reverse complement strand
TGCCAGCGGCGTAATGGTTTCTTAAATTTTACTTTCACAATGCCAGCGGCGTAATGCTTTCTTAAATTTTATTTCAAATTACCAGCGGCGTATTGCGTTCTTAAATATTATATCATAATGCCAACTGCGTATTGTTTTCTTAAATTTCATTTCACAGTGCCAGCGGCGTAATGCTTTCTTAAATTTTATTTCACAATGCCAGCGGCGTATTGCTTTTTTAAATTTCATTTCACAGTGCCATCCGCGTATTGCTCTCTAAAATTTCGTTTCGCAATGCCAGCGGCGTAATGCTTTCGTAAATTTTATTTCAAAGTGCCGGCGTCGTAATGCTTTCTTAAATTTCATTTCACAGTGCCAGCGGCGTAATGCTTTCTTGAATTTTTTTTCAAAATGCCATCGGCGTAATGATTTTTTAAATTTCATTTCACAGTGCCAGGGGCGTAATGCTTTCTTTAATTTTATTTCAAAATGCTAGCGGCGTAATGCTTCCTTAAATTTCATTTAACACTGCCAGCGGCGTACTGTTTTCTTAAATTTTATTTGAAACTGCCAGCGGCGTAATGCTTGCTTAAATTTTATTTCAAACTGCCAACTGCGTATTATTTTCTTAAATTTCATTTCACAGTGCCAGCGGCGTACTGCTTTGCTAAATTCTATTTCAAAATGCCAGCGGCGTATTGCTTTCTTAAATTTCATTTCACAGGGCCAGCGGCGTAATGCTTTCTTAAATTTTATTTCAAAATGCCAGCGGCGTATTGTTTTCTTAAATTTCATTTCATAGTGCCAGGGTCGTAATGCTCTCTTTAATTTTATTCCAAAATGCTCGCGGCGTATTGCTTTCATAAATTTCATTTCACAGTGCCAGCGGCGTAATGCTTTCTTAAATTTTATTTCAAAGTGCCAGCGTCGTAATGCTTTTTCAAATTTCATTTCACAGTGCCAGCGGCGTAATGCTTTCTTAAATTTCATTTCATAGTGCCAGGGCCGTAATGCTTTCTTTAATTTTATTTCAAAATGCTTGCGGCGTATTGCTTTCATAAATTTCATTTCACAGTGCCAGCGGCGTAATGCTTTCTTTAATTTTATATCAAAGGGCCAGCGTCGTAATGCTTTCTTAAATTTCATTTCACAGGGCCAGCGGCGTAATGCTTTCTTAAATTTTATTTCAAAATGCCAGCGGCGTATTGTTTTCTAAATTTCATTTCATAGTGCCAGGGTCGTAATGCTTTCTTTAATTTTATTTCAAAATGCTCGCGGCTTCTTGCTTTCATAAATTTCATTTCACAGTGCCAGCGGCGTAATGATTTCTTAAATTTTATTTCAAAGTGCCAGCGTCGTAATGCTTTCTTAAATTTCATTTCACAGGGCCAGTGGCGTAATGATTTCTTATATTTCATTTCAAAATGCCAGCGGCGTAATGCTTTCTTAAATTTTATTTGAATTTGCCAGCGGCGTAATGCTTTGTTAAATTTGTTTCAAACTGCCAACGGCGTAATGCTTTCTTAAATTCA